>NW_027974978.1:0-206 GCF_054177405.1 Leptonychotes weddellii
GGGCGCCTGGGTGGCTCAGTTGGTTAAGCGACTGCCTTCAGCTCAGGTCATGATCCTGGAGTCCCGGGATCGAGTCCCGCATCGGGCTCCCTGCTCGGCAGGGAGTCTGCTTCTCCCTCTGACCCTCCTCCCTCTCATGCTCTCTCTATCTCATTCTCTCTCTCAAATAAATAAATAAAATCTTTAAAAAAAAAAAAAAAAAAAAA
>NW_027974979.1:0-1107 GCF_054177405.1 Leptonychotes weddellii
TATCTTTCAATAGTTACCCTGAATGTAAATGGGATAAAGGCCCCAATCAAAAGACACAGGCTATCAGATTGGATAAAAAAACAAGACCCATCGATATGCTGTCTGCAAGAGACTCATTTTAGACCCAAAGACACCTCCACATTGAAAGTGAGGGGGTGGAAAACCATTTACCATGCTAATGGACACCAAAAGAAAGCTGGGGTGGCAATCCTTATACCAGACAAATTAGATTTTAAATCAAAGACTATAATAGGAGATGAGGAAAGACACTACATCATACATAAAGGGTCTATCCTACCAGAAGATCTAACAATTGTAAATATCTATGCCCCTAACATGGGAGCAGCCAATTGTATAAGCCAATTAATAACAAAAGCAAAGAAACACATTGACAACAATACAATAATAGTAGGGGACTTTAACACCCCCCTCACTGAAATGGACAGATCATCTAAGCAAAAGATCAACAAGGAAATGAAGACTTTAAATGACACACTGGACCAAATGGACCTCACAGATATATTCAGACCATTCCATCCCAAAGCAACAGAATACACATTCTTCTCTAGTACACATGGAACATTCACCAGAATAGATCACATCCTGGGTCACAAATCAGGGTCTCAACTGGTACCAAAAGATTGGGATCATTCCCTGCATATTTGTGGACCACAATGCTTTGAAACTAGAACTCAATCATAAGAGGAAAGTTGGAAAGAACTCAAATACATGGAGGCTAAAGAGCATCCTACTAAAGAATGAATGGGTCAACCAGGAAATTAAAGAATTTAAAAAATTCATGGAAACAAATGAAAATGAGAACAAAACAGTTCAAAATCTTTGGGATGCAGCAAAGGCAGTCCTAAGAGCAAAGTATATAGCAATACAAGCCTTTCTTAAGAAACAAGAAAGGTCTCAAATACACAACCTAACCCTACATCTAAAGAAGCTAGAGAAAGAACAGAACTTCCCTAATTTGGGGAAGGACACAATCATCAAAATCCAGGAGGCACAGAGAACCCAGCTTAATAAAGCTTAAACCCAGCAAGAGAAGAGAACTAGTAAAGATCAGAGCAGAAATCAATGAAATAGAAACCAAAAGAACAG
>NW_027974980.1:0-206 GCF_054177405.1 Leptonychotes weddellii
TACAAAAAGCAGAAAATTAACTACCCACCTATTCTGAATAATTTCCTTAACCTGCATTTATAAGTTCTTGAAGAGGACATTCAACTTTAATTTGTACCACAAAGATAAAATGAAAGCAGAAGCTATTGCCTATATGTTCTTTAAATGACAGAAAATTGTATTTGAATGAGACAGAATACCCACAGAGTATGTCACTGATGTTTATA
>NW_027974981.1:0-206 GCF_054177405.1 Leptonychotes weddellii
AACTTGATCCATTAAAATAGAAAATATGCCTTCTCAAGTGCACAGAGAATATTTGTTTTAGAGGTGGAATGTGTGGGGGGGCGGAGCAAGATGGCGGAGGAGTAGGAGACCCGGATTTCGTCTCCTCTCAGGAATTCAGCTGGATAGGGATCAAACCATTCTGAACACCTACAAACTCAACAGGAGATGGAAGAAAAGAAGAGCAA
>NW_027974982.1:0-206 GCF_054177405.1 Leptonychotes weddellii
CAGCCCATTTCTCTTCCGCATTTACACTGCACAGGCATTACGATGACAAGGAGGGACAGTCATCTATTTCCTACTTTATAACCTATCTACAAGCCAAGAAACAGTCCTGGTAGGAACAAACAGACGAAGGACCCCAAAGTACACAGGCGCTGTAGGATAACGTGCCTGTTCCCTATGGATGATGTTTATTTAAGGTACAAGGGGCC
>NW_027974983.1:0-206 GCF_054177405.1 Leptonychotes weddellii
AATCTTTAAAAAAAAAAAGATTTATTTATTTGTCAGAGAGAAGGAGAGAGAGAGAGCAAGCGAGTACAAGCAGGGAGAGCGGCAGGCAGAGGGAGAAGCTCCCTGCTCATCAGGGAGCCCGATGCGGGACTCCATCCTAGGACCCTGGGATCATGACCTAAGCTGAAGGCAGGCGCTTAACCAACTGAGTCACCCAGGCATCTCAA
>NW_027974984.1:0-206 GCF_054177405.1 Leptonychotes weddellii
AAATGTCTGCACACAACACAGATCTGGGCCCTGTAGCCACCTGCCAGGTGTCAGCTGCCCCTGGGCCCCCGGCGGCCAGTGAGGGCCAGAGCAGGATCAGAGAGCTGAGAGGCGTGCTGGGAGCCAGCAGCAGGAGGTGAGAGGCTCCAGCCTGGGACCCCGTCCTCCCTAAGCAGCCTGCACGTGGACCCCAGCTTCTCCTACCC
>NW_027974985.1:0-206 GCF_054177405.1 Leptonychotes weddellii
ATTTCCTAATTAAAATGCCTTTTTTGGTTTACAAATTATTCTGCAGAGTTTATCATAAAAAGCTTTCTAGCCATACTCATTCCACTTTATTCACCAGCAGCATAAACACGCAACTTTTGCTCCCACTGTTAGAAAATAGAAATGAAATAATTAGCAATTAAATGAGTTTCCTTGGAATGCTGATGTATCATTTCTATAGCGTGCCA
>NW_027974986.1:0-206 GCF_054177405.1 Leptonychotes weddellii
GTTCTCACTGATCTTCTGGGGGAGGGGCCTGTTACCGTGGTTCCCAAAAGTCTTTGCTTGAGGCGGAATTGCCCCGCCCTTGCCCAGTCCAGGCTAAGTCATCTGCTCGGGTTTGCTCTCCGGAGCTTTTGTTCCCTGCAAGCTTTCTGTACAGCTTTGGAGGTGGAGAGTGAAAATGGCGGCCTCCCAATCTCTGCCCCGGAGGA
>NW_027974987.1:0-206 GCF_054177405.1 Leptonychotes weddellii
CAGGGACGCCAGTGGCAGAGTCTTGCCCCACGTAGCAAGTCTAGAGCCCGAGGAACCTTAGAACAGTGATTTTCAGCAGTGGCCTGCAAATGCACATCCTAAATAATAGATCTTGCACATGACCCAACACTGAATCTATTAAGACAGAACTGTGGGCTTATTTCTAAAGCCTTCACTAATACTGCTTTGGCTTACGGGGGAAAAAA
>NW_027974988.1:0-206 GCF_054177405.1 Leptonychotes weddellii
CTGCTCAGCAGGGAGTCTGCTTCTCCCTCTGCCCTCTTCCCTCTCGTGCTCTCTGTCTCTCATTCTCTCTCTCTCAAATAAATAAATAAAATCTTTAAAAAAAAAAGAATTTATATTTAAGTCAAAGACTAAACGAAAAGAGAAGGTCGGGTGGTTTTATTAGTTCATATGCAATTATTCATTTTTGCTTGCTCTTGAAATTGAAC
>NW_027974989.1:0-1107 GCF_054177405.1 Leptonychotes weddellii
GGAGAGGTTGTGGAGAAAGGGGAGCCCTCTTACACTGTTGGTGGGAATGCAAGTTGGTACAGCCACTTTGGAAAACAGTGTGGAGGTGCCTCAAGAAATTAAAAATAGAGCTACCCTATGACCCAGCAATTGCACTACTGGGTATTTACCCCAAAGACACAGATGTAGTGAAAAGAAGGGCCATATGCACCCCAATGTTCATAGCAGCAATGTCCGCAATAGCCAAACTGTGGAAAGAGCCAAGATGCCCTTCGACAGATGAATGGATAAAGAAGATGTGGTCCATATATACAATGGAATATGACTCATCCATCAGAAAGGATGAATCCCCAACTTTTACATCAACATGGATGGGACTGGAGGAGATAATGCTAAGTGAAATAAGTCAAGCAGAGAAAGTGAATTATCATATGGTTTCACTTATTTGTGGAACATAAGGAATAGCATGGAGGGCATTAGGAGAAGGAAGGGAAAAATGAAGGGTGGGAAACTGGAGGGGGAGACGAACCATGAGAGACTGGACTCTGAGAAACAAACTGAGGGCTTTAGAGGGGAGGGGGCAGAGTGGGGATGGGTTAGCCTGGTGATGGGTATTAAGGAGGGCACGTATTGCATGGAGCACTGGGTGTTATACAAAAACAATGAATCATGGAACACTACATCAAAAACTAATGATGTATTGTATAGTGACTAACATAACATAATAAAATAAAATAAAATAAAATAAAATAAAGAAGTATTTGCAGTTTCATGGAATCTCATATTTTTTAAATAAAATACATTTTTAGAGATCCTCAGTATAATGATAAAAGTTACTTTTTCTTTTTTAAAAAAATATTTTATTTATGGAGTGCCTGGGTGGCTCAGTCATTGGGTGTCTGCCTTTGGCTCAGGTCATGATCCCGGGGTCTTGGGATCGAGCCCCACATTGGGCTCCCTGCTCGAAGGGAGGCCTGCTTCTCCCTTTCCCACTCTCCCTGCTTGAGTTCCTGCTCTCACTATCTCTCTCTGTCAAATAAATAAAATCTTTAGGAAAAAAAAAGAAAAAAATTTCATTTATTTATTTATTTGAGAGAGAGAGAGAGCGAGCGCATGCAAGCACGAGCC
>NW_027974990.1:0-206 GCF_054177405.1 Leptonychotes weddellii
ATCACCGGCTCTGGCTGGGGGCAAACCTGGTCCTCCTGGCCCCGGTGTTGCTGGGCAGGCTGGATAACTCCTTCTGGCCAGTGAGCAGAAGTGAGCGCGTCGTTTCTAGGTTGGAGCACGTAATAGCCTGTGTGTGACTTTCTAGAATCCCCCAATGAAGTAACTGTAGGAACAGAAGTGAATCTGGAGCCGCCAGGTAAGCTCAG
>NW_027974991.1:0-206 GCF_054177405.1 Leptonychotes weddellii
CGCGACTCTGGACGACCTGGCCGTAGCGCGGGAGCCCGCGGCCGAGCTCCCACCGCGCGCGGGCTGGAGGCGCGGCCCTTCCCGCCCCACTCGCCCCAGGAGACCAGCAACCGGGAAATCTGTGCCAGCTCCACTTCCTAGTCCTCCCCCACCCACTTCCGGTGACTTTCTAGGAAACGCGGCCACTCGCTGGTCGGGACGTCCCC
>NW_027974992.1:0-206 GCF_054177405.1 Leptonychotes weddellii
GAGTGAGTACTGGGGAACAGATGACTCCGTGGCTGTTGTTAGGACAGCTGTATGACAAACGGGCAGTCGTGGCCATTGAAGGAGATTCAGGTAGGACAGCTGTGTGACAAAGGGGCAGTCGTGGCCATTGAAGGAGATTCAGGCAGAAGGACTGGTCAAATAAGTTGAACAGGTGCCTTTGCTGGTTTATGCTTTGGGGGTTTCGA
>NW_027974993.1:0-206 GCF_054177405.1 Leptonychotes weddellii
ACCCCCCGCTTAGCCACCGGAGTGACGTCCCTCAGCGGAGCAGACTTTTAAAAGTTCCAATTTTGTGCTCCGTGGTTCTATCACTTGCCAGAAGCGGCCGACGGAGGCCCCTCCCCCGCCGTCTATCCTCCCGAATATCGCCTCGGATTCACTTCTCCGCACGTCCTACCTTCCAGAAAGTGGTCGCTTTTCTGTTCAGAGAGTTG
>NW_027974994.1:0-206 GCF_054177405.1 Leptonychotes weddellii
CTACTTCCTAAAGCACTATCCACAGGTGTGGTCTGGGCTAGCCTGGAGCAAGGGCTCTCCCGTGACAGACTCTGAGACCCAGCAATCATTTCTGATGTTGGAGTTGGGGTTGGGGTTGGGGTTGGGGTTGGGGTAGGAGTGGGTGTGGGTGTGTGGATCGGAGTGCCATTGCTGTGGATTGGATGATAGAAGTGGGTACTGGAGGC
>NW_027974995.1:0-206 GCF_054177405.1 Leptonychotes weddellii
GGGCGCCTGGGTGGCTCAGATGGTTAAGCGTCTGCCTTCGGCTCAGGTCATGATCCCAGGGTCCTGGGATCGAGTCCCACATCGGGCTCCTGACTCAGCAGGGAGTCTGCTTCTTCCTCTCCCTCTGCCTCTCCCACTGCTCATGCTCTCTCTCTCTCTCTGTATCTCTGTGTCTCAAATGAATAAATAAAATCTTTAAAAAAAAA
>NW_027974996.1:0-206 GCF_054177405.1 Leptonychotes weddellii
AAATACTCATGAAAGAAATTGAGGAAGACACAAAGAAATGGAAAAATGTTCCATGCTCATGGATTGGAAGAACAAATATTGTGAAGATGTCAATGCTACCTAGAGCAATCTACACATTCAATGCAATCCCCATCAAAATACCATCCGCTTTTTTCAAAGAAATGGAACAAATAATCCTAAAATTTGTATGGAACCAGAAGAGACCC
>NW_027974997.1:0-206 GCF_054177405.1 Leptonychotes weddellii
TATATATTGTCTAAAACTTTGGCAAATATTGCGAAACAGAAAGGAAAAAATAAAAGTCACGCATAATTTCATCACCCCGAGATAAACACTGTTAATACTTTGAAGCACACGTGTCCAGATTTTATTTAACCTTATTCATAGCAATGATGTCACTCTGTGCATATTATTTCATAATAATCTTATTTTCCTGAACAATGTGCAATAAA
>NW_027974998.1:0-206 GCF_054177405.1 Leptonychotes weddellii
AAATACTGAAAGATTTGGCCTCATCTATCATATTGGTAAGTGTTAAGATGAGAATAATATTCATTGCCAAAACTAGGATAGCAAGCTTGGCATTTTTGCACCTTGCTGGTAACATAACACATTTTTTTTTTAAATTTTACTATGTTATGTTAATCACCATACATTACATCATTAGTTTTTGATGTAGTGTTCCATGATTCTTTGTT
>NW_027974999.1:0-206 GCF_054177405.1 Leptonychotes weddellii
GGCAGAATTTATCTCCTGTTTCAGTAGCATAGGCCTTCTTGGTTTTTAGCTGGCTACCAGCTGGGGACTGTTCTCAGCTCTTAGATACTATCTGTAATTTCTTGCCACATGGCCCTCTCTATAGACCCTTTCACATAAGGTAGCTTACCTTCTTTTCTTTAAGATTTTATTTATTTATTTGAGAGAGAGAGAGCACAGAAGAGGGA
>NW_027975000.1:0-12304 GCF_054177405.1 Leptonychotes weddellii
CGCCTGGGTGGCTCAGTTGGTTAAGCGACTGCCTTCGGCTCAGGTCATGATCCTGGAGTCCCGGGATCGAGTCCCGCATCGGGCTCCCTGCTCGGCGGGGAGTCTGCTTCTCCCTCTGACCTTCCTCCTTCTCATGCTCTCTGTCTCTCATTCTCTCTCTCTCAAATAAATAAATAAAATCTTTAAAAAAAAAAAAAAACCTTTTGTCCCATTCTCTTACTTGGTTTTCACTCTCTAAATGTAGTCTTTGAATAAATAGATGTTCTTATTTTTCATGAAATTTTAATGATTTCTGTCATGTTTCAGAAATCATACTTTTCTATAATTTTTATTGTCTTATCTGTCACATTTAAATACACAATCTAACTGGATTGATGACTATTTTTGTAAGATGAGATGAGAGTTAGGAGTCTTTTGTTGTTGATTTGGTATGGATAAATAGTAAATTCAGCAAAATTTATTGAAATGAAGATTCTTAAAACTCTTTAATTTCATTATCCTTCAGATTTGTAGGCTGTTATTTCTATTGATGTGAGATTATATTCGTAGATTTTCTAAAAATTTCCAATCTGAGAGTGGACCTAACTTGATGTGGTTATTACTACTTTTCAATATCACTGAAATTTAATTGCTCACATTTCATTTAAGATTCTTCCACTCTTGTTATGGTTAGTAAGGTATTTGCTATCAAGCTTAGAAAAGCTTTGTGAGACAAGATTGGAAGACTTACTTTTTTCCTTTACTCTAGAAATGTACTATTCAGTACAGAGCCACTAGCCACTTATGGCTTCAAGCACTTGGAATTTGGCTTTCAAATTGCAAAGTGCTGGAAGTGAAAAATACCACTTCCCCACCAAAAAATTCAGTATGAAAAAAGTAAAACACAACAGTAATAATGTTTTATATTGATGTTAAAATAATTTTATTTGAGATCTATTAGGGTCAATTAAATGTATACTTAAAATTAATTTTACTTGCTTCCTTTATTTTTTTAAGGTAGTTCTAGAAAATCTCAAAATGCATGTGACATTTTATTTCTGTTGAATAGGGCAGTTCTACAACATAATGCATGAAATTTTATAACTTTCACAGATTTTGAAGATTCAGAAAATCCAGGCTCAGTGTCCTGTTGGAGGATAGTTCTCTGATTATTTTCTTTACAAGTTATATTTTATATTATTGATATATTAACTATTATACCTATTTATGTTAATTTTGGTATATGTTTTTCACTTTTCAGTTTTTACTAGCATAGAATTCTTAACTATTTTATTATATTTTATTTTATTTTTTATTTTTTTTAAAGATTTTATTTATTTATTTGACAGAGAGAGACACAGTGAGAGAGGGAACACAAGCAGGGGGAGTGGGAGAGGGAGAAGCAGGCCTCCCGCCGAGCAGGGAGCCCGATGCGGGGCTCGATCCGAGGATCCTGGGATCATGACCAGAACGGAAGGCAGATGCTTAACATCTGAGCCACTCAGGCGCCCCTATTTTATTATATTTTAATCTCCTTGATAATAATTATCAAAAGATTGACATTATTTTTTTTAAAACACATCTCATATTTTATTAATCCATGAATTGTACATCTCTACCCAATTTGCCTTCTAGCAGTATCTCTGTTCCAGAGAAGGGTGGGTTCCCTATTTTGCAACTCTTCTTTTGAAATACTGACACTTTTCATGTGTGTCTTATGAATTGTTTTTTCAATTTCACGAAGAAACATGTTTGTCTGATGCTGGATATGAAGTACTTTCAGCCAGAGATTAGACAGATCCCTGTTCGAATCTTTAAGGCTTTGATTAAACATGAAAATGAAATTAGATTTATAGAGGCTTTACTCGCCTATCTAATTGGAGATATAGTAATTGTAACCTTAAGACAGATACTTTTAGTACTGATAGCAGATCATCTTTTCATTTCTTTTGTTAATATCAATTGTTGCTGTTGCTCAAAAAAAGTTTCTAATTGGAAATGCAGTTTCTCTATTACAAAAACTTTCATTTATTAAGTGAAAACTTTGGAAGGTGAATAGTACTTAGTGTCATGTATCCCAACCTAAAATTGCACACTGGGATATGTAATCTATGATCCTTTTTTCAATACATGCCTAGAGTCTAATTTGGATTTCACCACACCCGTCCCATACTCTAGCTCAATGTTCTAGGAACCTTCTTGATTTCAGCTTTCTGTTGCTTAGAGTTTGAGGATGCGAATGGATTTATTTTAAGAGCCACACCTGTTTGCTTCTGTGTGCTTTTGTGTTTTTTGGTTGTTATTGTTGTTGTTCTATGCATGATTCATATGTCTTTGGGTACTTCTCTAAATGCAGTCTTGTATTTTGTGCTTCTTTCAGACATTCCTCAAAGTTTCCTATTAATAATATAAGGATAATGTATGCCTTGAACTGTATCTCTCATGTGCCTAATTATCTCACCCACAATGGACATTTTAGTCAACTTGGGCCACTATCACAAAAATACCATAGACTGGGTGGCTACAAACAACAGAAATTCATTTCTTACAATTCTGGAGGCTGGAAGTCCAAGATCAGGGTGTTACCATGGTCAGATTCCAGTGAAGGCCGTCTTCCAGGATGCATACTGCCAACTTCTCATTGCATCCTCGCATGACTGAGAGCAGAGAGGAAAAGCAGCTTCCTCATGACTTTTATAAGGACCTTAATCCCATTCATGAGGGTTCTAGCCTTATGACCTCATCTAATCCTAAATTTTAATTACTTCCCAAAGGCCCCACCTCCTAAAACAATCACATCAGGGGTAGGGTTTCAACATATGAATTTGGGGGAGACGCAAACATTTGTTCTATAACAATGGGTAATGACAGTGTCTATCTAACAAAACTGCTTAGGTTAATACTAATAAAGTGCTTTAAAAACTAAAAGTAAAATAGTTATTTTCATGCCTTTTCATATAGTCTACAGCTGCTTTCATGATACAATAGCAGAGTTCAAGAGACCCTAAGGCCCACAAGATCTAAAATAATTACCATCTGGCTCTTTAGGAAAAAAACAAAACAAAACAAAAAAAAACAGGTCTTTGCTGTAAAGGAAAATACTAGGTATTCATCTCTTTGTAATAGGGTATGGGCTCAAGCCCGCTTATTTGAGTGGAAGAGCAGAGTAGTGAGAGCCACACATTAGGAACTTAACAAAGTTGATATTTTTAACTGTTAAAATCTCACACCATGCACGATTGAAACTGAATAACATGAGAATAAGAGTACTTAACTGGTGTTTGTTGAAATGTGCTTAAGATAATTTAAAAGTCTTTTTTTATTTATCTGAAATACCTAAAAATAAACCTTTTGTACAGTTACTTTTAGCATAAATGAATGTTAAGCATTTGCATTAAATATTCTTTTTTTTTTAAAAGATTTATTTATTTATTTGAGAGAGCGAGAATGAGAGAGAGTACATGAGAGGGGGGAGGGTCAGAGGGAGAAGCAGGCTCCTCGCTGAGCAGGGAGCCCGATGCGGGACTCGATCCCCGGACTCCAGGATCATGAACTGAGCTGAAGGCAGTCGCTTAACCAACTGAGCCACCCAGGCACCCTGCATTAAATATTCTTACTTTGAATCAGTTATTCATCTTGACAAAGTCTTAAAACTATAATCAAACATGAGTCAACGAGTTAGCTATTTTTCTCTCATTTTCTTGTGTTTGCTGCTTATTTTACTTTTCTAGTCCTTGAAAAGTGCTCCTAGCAACCATTTCTTTCTCTTCCCATAGGAATGAAAGGCAAATTGCTCTTCCATTGGGTGATGCCTTTGTGTGGCCTATCCTTCATGTACAATAGCTTCATTCTTACATGAAAGTAGACCAAAATGAATTTACGTGAATAAAATGTCCAACTAACTGCACTGCATTATTTTACACAGAATTGCTTTGGAAATTTTTGACATTTCATTAGAGGATTGACCAAAAGAACTTATTGAAATCATAATAAAATAAGATGATCTTTCATTCATTGTGATTTTTTTTATGAATACATGCATGTTGTTAGGGTAGCAGAGCTAGTTTGTTTTATAGAAGCCCCATTATAATTTCCGTTAAAGTTACTTAGCTGATTTAATAGAATTTCTGCTTAAGTATTTTAGTTTAAAGTATTTGGGTTATGTGTGTATGGTTGTGTGTTACTTTTATTTATTTTTTGATATAAAATGATAATTATCGATGCCTGAAATTTTTGTTTAATATTGCATTCTCTCAATATTCTTGACAACCTGTCATACCTATCTTTTCTCCTCAAACCTCCACCCCTTTGATTATACACCATCAGGGTCTTCCTTTCGCTTCAATAAAAATCAGAAGCAATCAGAAAAAGACTTTCAGGCTTTGCCTGCACACCCCTATCAACTTAATTCTTTGCCTGTCTAACTCAGTCTCTCTTTGTACATTGGTGTCTTCCACCTGTAGCTAATCCTTCTACCTGTGAATAGGATCCCATGTGTCTCTCTACCCTACTCAAATACGTTAGTCCAGAAACCATCCTCTTTCTTGTCTCAATTATCAATCTTCCTTCCCTAAACAGTTCAACCCATCTTTTCACAAACATGCTTTGACAGACTCCAAAGACCTCCTTAGTTGCTACTTCATATCACTGTTTTTCATAAAATAAAACTTAAAAGAGATATTTAGAATAGTGCTTCATAAATTTTACTTTAGATATTAATCATTTGGAAATTTTGTTAAAATCAGGTATTCCTTCAGTGAAGTCTGGTATTCTGCATTTATAAAGAGATTTCAGGTGAAATTCTGATGCTACCAGGTCAGAGATTACTACACTTTGAATAGGCAGGGGTTATATACATCCTTCTCATTCTCTCTTGAACCCATGCAAGTGTTTATCCTCACTACTCCACAGAAACGTCACTACCAATGGCTGTTTAAAACACCATTGCTAAACCTAATTGCTAATTAATTCAGTTTAATTCTTCATCTTATTTTAGCTATTAGCAGCATTTGACATACGTCGTATTTTTGACATATTTCTTCACTCAACTTCTTGTGTACCACACTCTTGTTTCTCCTGCTTCCTCACTCCTTGGTTATTCCTTCTCAATCCCTTTTCAGATACTTCTTTATCTCTACAATTCCTACTGTATATTGACATGCACCAAGAATTAAATTTCAAGGCTCTCTTCTCTATCCACATTTATTTCCTCAGAAATAACATCCAGTCCTTTGGATTTAAATACTATTTATATGCTAGAGAATCTCAACTTAAATCTTCAGTTCAGACTTCAGTCCTAAACTCCAGATCACTATGATTAACTGTCTATAAGACGTCTTCACTCATATGTGTAATAGATATCTCAAAATCAGCATGTTTAAAACTGAATCCCACTTTCTTCTCCCAAATCCTGTTTTCGCATCTCAGGGAAAAAAAAAAAAAGCAATCAACCAACCAACCTCCAACAAACCTACTTCACTTTCTGGTTGCTCACATCAAAAAAACATTGAGTTATCCTTATCTTTTCTTTCTCTTTTAAATCCATCAGCAAATCTAGCAGTATTTATTTCCAACATATATTTAGAGTGTGATCTTTCTCACTGTCTTCTTCATTACCATCTTAATCTAATTTCCATAATTCCATGTCTGGAATAATACAGTAGTCTAAAAACCAGTCTCTCTGTTTTCCTTCTTGGCCATAAATAATCTACTTTTAAAGTATTCTTTTAAAAATGTGAGATTATGCCAAACCTCAGCCCAAAATGCTCCATTGTGTTTCCATACAATTTAAAATAAAAAGCACAAAAGCCTAGGTTTCTGAAATAGTTCATTCCACCCTCCTTCTGGCATTCCTTCTCTGAACTTACCTCCTTTTGCGTCCTCTTGTTGACTCAGTCTTCTAGCTTTCTTTCTGCTTTTGAACACCATAAGCATTGCCTCAACTCAAAGTTTTTACACTTGCTGTTGTGTCTGTTGAAGTGTTCCTTGTTCATTTATTCATTCATGCGTTCATTCAACAAATACTTATGGGAAGTTTGTTATGGAACAACAGCATTGTATTTGCTTATGAAATGTCAGTTAAAAAAACAGACAAAATTACCTATGTGAGTGGAGCTTATATTTGAATGAAGGCAATAAATCATGAATATAACAAATACTTATGGTATATATTATTTTAGAAGGTGGTATGTACTCTAGAGAGGAGGGAAGTGGGGGGATGGGTTAGCCTGGTGATGGGTATTAAAGAGGGCACATATTGAATGGAGCCCTGGGTGTTATACGCAATGAGTCATGGAACAATACATCAAAAACTACAGCTGTAATGTATGGTGATTAACATAACATAATAAAATAAAATTTTAAAAATGAAAAATATATCAAGGTGAGGGGAGTTGTGTTAAAATTACTCTATTTCAAGAGCCATAAGACTTATGTCTCTCTCTCTACAGGTCTGTTATTCCCCTCATCATTGAGTCTTTCCTTGACCACTCTATACAAAATGAACATACCCTCCAGAACTCCTAGTTTCAAACACACTGCCACCTTTTTCTCCACAATATTTGTCACCATTAAACATATTATACATTCATTTACTTGTCTTTTACATCTATTATATTTCTATGTAAACTCATGACGTCATGAGGTGAAAATCTGTTTTATATGTTAATATATTACTTAATACAAGTAACACCCCTATCAACAAAGCATTAATGTAATTACTGAATCAGAGTATTGTTTTACTTACTTCATATCTGTGGGGGAGAACATATTTCGGTAAGAAAAGTCTGATTAATTTGGGAGTCTAGTATATATATCCTTTTCCATTAAACATTCCCTTAAAATGAACAACCATGCATTGCTGGGGAAGAAAATGGAGACTATTATCAGACTTCTTTTTTTTTTTTTTTTCAGAAATTCTGGGAAAATTGAGAGGTGATTGTATCAGATAGATTAAAAAGCCAAGACAGAAAAAAACATGGCTTAAAACATTTCACTATAACATACTTTGGCAGTGGAAAGAACAGCTCTGCCTATTTTTAAATCTTGGAGAGATTCCAAGCTCAGAGTCAAACTTGTAAGAATGGGTCACTAGGCAGTCTTTAGGAAAATTAATTTAAAAACACCAGTAGGAACAGTTGGGATAACTATTTCAGAAAAGATCTTAGTGTGGACAATAAAGCTATAAAGAAAATCAGAGAAAATATAGGCATAGGCTAATTCTATGCAAGGAAGACTTAGAGGAGAAAAAGAAAGATGTTAAAAAGGAACCAACTGAGGAATAGCTCTCAGAACTGAGCATTCTGACAAAGGAAAAACCTAAAGTAAGCACAGTCAGTGGTAATGCTAATCAGAGTTTTGTGGAATTTAAGGCTGTCCAGAAGGCTGTCCAGAAGATATGAGGTGATCTCATCCTGGGAAAATCAGGTGTCAATATATCCACCTACCTGTCCATCATGAACCCTCCTTTAGATCAGAAAAGTGAAATCCTATACAAGAATCTACATTTATAAGCACTATTCTAAACTGAACAAAGATAAGGACTATTCTATTTGCTTATGAAGTCAGTTAACAGACAAAATTACCTACCTAAATGAAGCTTATATTTGAATGGATGCTGAACTAAAAAAGGAAAAAAAATACTTTTAGGAACATCCACAAGGATACTGTGACAATTATTAAAAATTTCAGATTTCTCAGAAATCCATGATCACTAATTTAAGAATCATAGGCCTAAAAAATAGCATGAATAATGATTAGTATGTGTGTTGAAATATGGTACAGGACTTTTCCCAGAAGACAAAGCAGACAATAAAACATGGAAAAAATGAGGAGATGTGCGTTATAGAAGATAACTGCAGAAATATCAGCCTTTATATAATAGAAATTCCAGAAGGAAGCAATGAGAGCAAGGAGGGGAGAAATTAATAAAATATAAAAATAGTAAAACAAATAATAATTTTTTTAAAAAAGGGGCACCTGGGTGGCTCAGTCGTTAAGCATCTGCATTCAGGTCAGGTCATGATCCCAGGGTCCTGGGATCAAGGCCCGCATTGGGGATTCCAGCTCAGTGGGAAGCCTGCTTCTCCCGCTCCCACTCCCCCTGCTTGTGTTCCCTCTCGCTGTATCTTTCTCTGTCAAATAAATAAATAAAATCCTTAAAAAAATTTTAAAAAGAAACAATCTGAAGAAACACTTGAGTAGTTTGAAATGGTCAAGAAAGTATTAAGTAGGAAAAAGACACTCTAAAACATGTTAGTGAAAATGTTAAAATTCCTAAGAAATTTGAGAAGGACTCCACCAATACCCAACCTCAAAAAATAATAAAACACCAGGAAATTTACAAAAATAATCATATTAGCACCAAATTTCTTTATGAACTGCATAAAATGGCAGAAATTATTTTTTTAATGATTTTATTCATTTATTTGACAGAGAGAGACACAGCGAGAGAGGGAACACAAGCAGGAGGAGTGGGAGAGGGAGAAGCAGGCCTCCTGCAGAGCAGGGATCCCAATGCAGGGCTCGATCCCAGGACCGTGGGATCATGACCTGAGCTGAAGGCAGACGCTTAACGACTGAGCCACCCAGGCGCCCCAAAATGGCAGAATTTTAAAAAAGCTACATCTTTCTTATCTACTAAGCTCTAAACCCAAATTATGTTCATCATTTAATTTTATACACAGCTGAACTTGTGCTCAAGTATGAAGACCAAAAAACACCCTATATGTGCTAAAAATCAGAAAGATTGTGACCTACCAAAATAACATGAAAGGATTATTTAGGATATATACCAGCAAGACAAACAAACAAACAAAAAATCAGAGGGAATGTAAGATTCAATGGAAAAAGTGAACAAAATCACTAGTAAGTAAGTAAGTAAGTAAAATGGTACATTTTTAATTACATGGCTCAGTGTTGTTCAAACTCCAAGTAAAGGAAATTGCTTAACTGTTTTTTTTTCCATTTATATTTTATTTATTTATTTATTTGTTTTATTTTATTTTATTATGCTATGTTAATCAGCATACGTTACATCATTAGTTTTTGATATAGTGTTCCATGATTGTTTGCGTATAACACCCAGTGCTCCACTCAGTATGTGCCCTCTTTAATACCCATCACCAGGCTAACAAATGACTGGCCCCCCTCCCCTCTAAAACCCTTAGTTTGTTTCACAGAGTCCATAGTCTCTCATGGTTCATCTCCCCCTCTGATTTCCACCCCCCCTTCATTTTTCCTTTCCTGCTATCTTTTTTTTTTTTTTAAACATATAATATATTATTTGTTTCAGAGGTACAGGTCTGAATTTCAACAGTCTCACACAATTCACAGCACTCACCATAGCACATACCCTCCCCAATGTCTATCACCCAACCACCCATCCTTCCCACCCCCCACCACTCCAGCAACCCTCAGTTTGTTTCCTGAGATTAAGAATTCCTAATATCAGGGGCGCCTGGGTAGCTCAGTCATTAAGTGTCTGCCTTCAACTCAGATCATGATCCCAGGGTCCTGAGATCGAGCCCCGCATCGGGCTCCCTGCTCGGCGGGGGGCCTGCTTCTCCCTCTCCTACTCCCCCTGCTTGTGTTCCTGCTCTCACTGTGTCTCTCTCTGTCAAATAAATATATAATACTAAAAAAAAAAAAGAATTCCTGATATCAGTGAGATCATATGAAAAATGTCTTTCTCTGATGGACTTATTTTGCTCAACATAATACCCTCCAGTTCCATCCATGTCTTTGTAAATGGCAAGATTTCATTCATTTTGATGGCTGCATAACATTCCATTGTATATATATACCACATCTTTTTTTTTTTTTTTAAGATTTTATTTATTTATTTGACATAGAGAGAGATAGAGAGAGCAGGAACACAAGCAGGGGGAGTGGGAGAGCGAGAAGCAGGCTTCCTGCTGAGCAGGGAGCCCTATGTGGGACTCAATCCCAGGGCCCTGGGATCATGACCTGAGCCGAAGGCAGACGCTTAACGACTGAGCCACCCAGACGCCCAATATACCACATCTTCTTTACCCATTCATCTGTGGATAGACATCTTGGCTCTTTCCATAGTTCAGCTATTGTGGACATTGCTGCTATAAACATCAGGGTGCACATCCCCCTTCGGATCCCTACATTTGTATCTTTGGGGTAAATACCCAGTATTGCAATTGCTGGGTCATAGGGTAGCTCTATTTTCAACTTTTTGAGGAAACTCCATACTGTTTTCCAGGTGGCTGCACCAGCTTGCATTCCCATCAACAGTGTAGGAGGGTTCCCCTTTCTCCACATCCCCGCCAACATTGGTCGTTTCCTGACTTGTTAATTTTAGCCATTCTGACTGGTGTGAGGTGGTATCTCATTGAGGTTTTGATTTGGATTTCCCTGATGCCGAGCGATGTTGAGCACTTTTTCATGTGTCTGTTGGCCATTTGGATGTCTTCTTTGGAAAAATGTCTGTTCATGCCTTCTGCCCTTTTCTTGATTGGATCATATGTTCTTTGGGCATTGAGTTTAATAAGTTTTTTATAGATTTTGGATACTAGCCCTTTATTTGATATGTCATTTGCAAATATCTTCTCCCATTCTGTTGGTTGTCTTTTGGTTTTGTTGACTGTTTCCTTTGCTGTGCAAAAGCTTTTTATCTTGATGAAGTCCCAATAGTTCATTTTTACCCTTGTTTCACTTGCCTTTGGTGATATTTCTAGGAAGAAGTTGCTGCGGCTAAGGTCGAAGAGGTTGCTGCCTGTGTTCTCCTTTAGGATTTTGATGGATTCCTGTCTCACATTTAGGTGTTTCACCATTTTGAGTCTATTTCTGTGTGTGGTGTAAGGAAATGGTCAGATTCATTCTTCTGCATGTGGCTGTCCAATTTTCCCAACACCATTTGTTGAAAAGACTGTCTTTTTTCCATTGGACATTCTTTCCTGCTTTGTCAAAGATGAGTTGACCATAGCGTTGAGGGTCCATTTCTGGGCTCTCTATTCTGTTCCACTGATCTGTGTCTGTTTTTGTGCCAGTACCATACTGTCTTGATGATGACAGCTTTGTAATAGAGCTTAAAGTCAGGAATTGTGATGCCACCAGCTTTGCTTTGCTTTTTCAACATTCCTCTGGTTATTCGCGGTCTTTTCTGGTTCCATACAAATTTTAGGATTATTTGGTCCATTTCTTTGAAAAAAGTTGATGGTATTTTGGTAGGGATTGCTTTGAATGTGTAGATTGCTCTAGGTAGCATTGACATCTTCGCAATATTTGTTCTTCAAATCCATGAGCATGGAATGTTTTTTCATTTCCTTGTGTCTTCCTCAGTTTCTTTCATGAGTATTTTGTAGTTTTCTGAGTAAGATCCTTTGCCTCTTTGGTTAGATTTATTCCTAGGTATCTTATGGTTTTGGGTGCAATTGTAAATGGGAACGACTCCTTAATTTCTCTATCTTCTGTCTTCTTTTTGTTGTATAAGAATGCCACTGATTTCTGTGCATTGATTTTATATCCTGCCACTTGACTGAATTCCTGTATGAGTTCTAGCAGTTTTGGGGTGGAGTCTTTGGGGTTTTCCACATAAAGAATCATATCATCTGCAAAGAGTGAGAGTTTGACTTCTTCTTTGCCAATTTGGATGCCTTTGATTTTTTTGTTGTCTGATTGCTATGGCTAGGACTTCTAATACTATGTTGAATAGCAGTGGTGATAGTGGACATCCCTGCTGCGTTCCTGACCTTAGGGGGAAAGCTCTCAGTTTTTCCTCATTGAGAATGATATTCGCTGTGGGTTTTTCATTGATGGCTTTTATGAGCTTGAGGTATATACCCTCTATCCCTATACTCTGAAGAGTTTTGATCAAGAAAGAATGCTTTACTTTGTCAAATGCTTTTTCTGCATCTATTGAGAGGATCATATAGTTCTTGTTCTTTCTTTTATTAATGCATTGTATCACATGGATTGATTTGCAGATGTTCAACCCCTTGCAGCCCAGGGATGAATCCCACTTGGTTGTGGTGAACAATCATTTTAATGTACTGTTGGATCTTATTGGCTAGTATTTTGGTGAGAATTTTTGCATCCATGTTCATCAAGGATATTGGTCTGTAATTCTCCTTTTTGATGGGGTTTTTGTCTGGTTTGGGGATCAAGGTAATGCTGGCCTCATAAAATGAGTTTGGAAGTTTTCCTTCCGTTTCTATTTTTTGGAACAGTTTCAGAAGAATAGGTATTAATTCTTCTTGAAATGTTTGGTAGAATTCCCCTGGGAAGCCATCTGGCCCTGGGCTTTTGTTTTTTGGGAGATTTTTGATGACTGCTTCAATTTCCTTAGTGGTTATAG
>NW_027975001.1:0-1107 GCF_054177405.1 Leptonychotes weddellii
ACAGCCACATATAGAAGAATGAAACTGGACCATTTTCTTACACCATACATAAAAATAAACTCAAAATGGATGAAAGACCTAAATGTGAGACAAGAATCCATCAAAATCCTAGAGAACACAGGCAGCAACCTCTGTGACCTCAGCCGCAGCAACTACTTGCTAGACATGTCTCCAAAGGCAAGGGAAACAAAGACAAAAATGAACTATTGGGACTTTATCAAAATAAAAAGTTTTTGCACAGCAAAGGAAACAGTCAACAAAACCAGAAGACAACCAACAGAATGGGAGAAGATATTTGCAAATGACATATCAGATAAAGGGCTAGTATCCAAAATCTATAAAGAACTTCTCAATCTCAACACCCAAAGAACAAATAATCCAATCAAGAAATGGGCAGAAGACAGGAACAGACATTTCTCCAAAGAAGACATCCAAATGGCCAACAGACACATACATCACTTGGTATCAGGGAAATACAAATCAAAACCACAATGAGATACCACCTCACACCAGTCAGAATGGCTAAAATTAACAAGCCGGGGAACGACAGATGTTGGCGAGGATGCAAGGAAAGGGGGACCGTCCTACACTGCTGGTGGGAGAATGCAAGCTCATGCAGCCATTCTGGAAAACAGTATGGAGGTTCCTCAAAAAGTTGAAAATAGAGCTACTCTATGACCCAGCAATTGCACTACTTGGTAGTTTACACCAAAAATACAGAAGGGGCACCTGCACCCCAATGTTTATAGCAGCGATGTCCACAATTGCCAAACTATGGAAAAGGCGCAGATGTCCATCGACAGATGAATGGATAAAGAAGATGTGATATACATATACAATGGAATATTACGCAGCCATCAAAAAAATGAAATCTTGCCATTTGCAACGACACGGAGAGAACTAGAGGGTGTTATGCTAAGCGAAATAAGTCAATCAGAGAAAGACACTTATCATATGATCTCACTCATATGTGGAATTTAAGAAACAACACAGAGGATCATAGAGGAAGAGAGGGAAAAATAAAACAAAGACGAAACCAGAGAGGGGACAAACTATAAGAGACTCTTAAGTATAGGAAACAAACTGAGGGTTGCTGGAGGGGCGTGG
>NW_027975002.1:0-206 GCF_054177405.1 Leptonychotes weddellii
ACCTGCGGCTCACAGAAGCTAGGAGAGGGCCGTTCTCCCTCACAGCCCTCAGGAGGAACCAACCGTGTGAATGCCTTGACTTCAGACTGCGGGCCTCCCGAACTGACAAGTGATAAACTCAGTGGTTTAAGTCCCCTGCTGTGTGGTACTCTGTTACAGCAGCCCAGAAAGCAGATACACCCCCTGTCCCTGAGACACCACACTGG
>NW_027975003.1:0-206 GCF_054177405.1 Leptonychotes weddellii
ATTTATATAGTCACCACTGTAATGAGAATACAGAACAGTTCCATTAACCCAACAAAAATGCCCCCAATACCATCCCTGCCTTATACACCCTCTCCCCACTCCAACCAAGACTCCTAGCAACCCCTGGCCTATTTTATCCATTTTATTATTATCCATTTTATTGTATATGTCAGTAATTCATTCTTTTTTATTGTGAATAGTATTCC
>NW_027975004.1:0-206 GCF_054177405.1 Leptonychotes weddellii
AGGTGCCCCACTCACACGCTAGGCGAGTTACGAGTCAGTATTTCCTGAATTCCTGCAGAGGGTGCAGTGCGGTGCAGAGTTCGGCAGGGGGCTCCAGAGGGGGGGGTCCCTCTGCCCCCAAGGAAGTTGCAGTCTAGCTGGGGGAGAAGTGGGTGTGCACCCAGAAGTTGGAGGGAAGGCCAGTGTCGAGATGGGGGGGTGTGCAC
>NW_027975005.1:0-206 GCF_054177405.1 Leptonychotes weddellii
GTTCTGCATCTTGATTGAGTGATAATTTCACAAGCATATAATTTTTTTTTTTAAAGATTTTATTTATTTATTTGAGAGAGAGAGAATGAGAGACAGAGAGCACGAGAGGGAAGAGGGCAGAGGGAGAAGCAGACCCCCCGCTGAGCAGGGAGCCCGATGCGGGACTCGATCCCGGGACTCCAGGATCATGACCCGAGCCAAAGGCA
>NW_027975006.1:0-206 GCF_054177405.1 Leptonychotes weddellii
GCACGGCCGTGTGGGGCCTGTGCCTAGGACGTGTGGTAGCATCCAGAACCCTCCACGGGCCTCAGCTCAGCAGAGGGCACAGGCCCCATCATGTCTGTGTTGGAAACAGGACTGTCAGTTCTTCCAGGTGACATTCCCCAAGCCAGCCGAGCCACAGACCGAGCTCCTTCCAGGAAGTTACCTGGGATGTGATATGTCACTCAGAC
>NW_027975007.1:0-206 GCF_054177405.1 Leptonychotes weddellii
GCATGAATCAAAACATCAAAATGTACATTTTAAGTATGTGCCGTTTAAGTCCATATACCTCCACTGTTTTAAAATCAAATATAGGGGCGCCTGGGTGGCTCAGTTGGTTAAGCAACTGCCTTCGGCTCAGGTCATGATCCTGGAGTCCTGGGATCGAGTCCCGCATCGGGCTCCCTGCTCGGCGGGGGGTCTGCTTCTCACTCTGA
>NW_027975008.1:0-206 GCF_054177405.1 Leptonychotes weddellii
ACCCCCCTCCCCTCTAGAACCCTGTTTGTTTTTCAGAGTCCATCGTCTCTCATGGTTCGTCTACCCCTCCGATTTCCCCCGCTTCATTCTTCCCCTCCCGCTACCTTCTTCTTCTTCTTTTTTTTTTTCTTAACATATATTGCATTATTTGTTTCAGAGGTACAGATCTGAGATTCAACAGTCTTGCACAATTCACAGCGCTTACC
>NW_027975009.1:0-206 GCF_054177405.1 Leptonychotes weddellii
ATTCTTATGTTAATCCCCATACATTACATCATTAGTTTTAGATGTAGTGTTCCATGATTCATTGTTTGTGCATAACACCCAGTGCTCCATGCAGAATGTGCCCTCCTCAATACCCATCACCAGGCTAACCCATCCTCCCACCCCCCTCCCCTCTAGAACCCTCAGTTTGTTTTTCAGAGTCCATCGTCTCTCATGGTTCATCTACC
>NW_027975010.1:0-206 GCF_054177405.1 Leptonychotes weddellii
CTGCCAGTCATCGCTTCCAGCGTAAAGGCAATATATTCTATTCTCTTTCATTCAACTCAGATACTAAAATGTCTCAATCCACTTCTTACTCTGAATCTATAACATGCTGATTCTTCCAGTGTGTAGTATTGATGCCTTTCCCCTTAACTCATCCTGTTTATCATGTCTTCTATGCTCTTCACTCACAGCACTAATCTTATGTAGCA
>NW_027975011.1:0-206 GCF_054177405.1 Leptonychotes weddellii
CTTTTTTTCTTGATGAAGTCCCAATAGTTCATTTTTGCCCTTGCTTCCCTTGCCTTTGGTGATGTTTCTAGGAAGAAGTTGCTTCAGCTGAGGTCAAAGAGGTTGCTGCCTGTGTTCTCCTCCAGGGTTTTGATGGATTCCTGTCTCACATTTAGGTCTTTCATCCATTTTGAGGCTATTTTTGTGTGTGGTGTAAGGAAATGGTC
>NW_027975012.1:0-1107 GCF_054177405.1 Leptonychotes weddellii
CATTGAGAATAGATCCTGGCACGGAATAAGGACCACATGAGCATTAGCACCTGCAAGTATTAAGCTGTAATAATTAAAATGATTCGATGCTGGGGTGCCTGGGTGGCTCAGTCATTGGGCGTCTGCTTCTCCCTCTCCCACTCCCTCTGCTTGTGTTCGCTCTCTCACTGTGTCTCTCTCTGTCAAATAAATAAATAAAATCTTTTAAAAAAAATGATTCGATGCTGTCATATTGAAACACAGATGAACCAATATATGAAAAGAGAAAAGCCTGAATATAGGCAGGATGAAACAGATCAAAATACATTCAGGAATTTAGTAGGTTAATAAGTAGCATTTCTAATCAATGGGAAAAGAGGAGTCATTCAATACATGGTGCTGGAACAATTGAGCAGCCATCTGAGAAAATAATGTGATCTCATAATTTGCACCAAAATAAATTCCACAGAGATCAAAGAGTTAAAAGAGGGGGAAAATAACCCTAGTACTAGAGGAAAGCTTGTGAGACCATCTTACATCCATGGAGTGGAGATGGCCTCCCTAAGTATGACATAAAACCTAAAAGCCATGAATAAAAATATTGATAATGATATACAAATTGTTTCTAATTCTGCAGAGGAAAAATCACAGCGGTTGTCTCTAGAGTGAGGATGAGGGTCAGAGATGAAGAGCTGTGATAGTCACTGAGGGAATGGAAGATGGTGTTTCAGGATTCCACCCAGATGAGAAGCCAGCGCTCTGTAACAGCTTCGCTGCCCATGATGTTTCCCCTCGCAGTATTCAACCATGCAGGTTTAGAAACTTCTAGAACTTGTTGGTTAGAAGTTATGTTCCTCTGCTGGCACCAGAGACCAAAATAACAGGGTTTACATAAGAGTTTCTTGTTTCCCCTCGTATAAAAGGATGAGGAGGCGGATGGCAGAGGCCACTGTCCTCAGGCACTCAGGCTTCCATCTTCCTGCTCACTGTCCTGGCTACTGGCTTCTACCCTGAAGGTTGCCTCATGATCCAAGATGGCTGCTCAGACTGCAGCCATTATTTCTGAATCCAGGCAGGAAACAGGAGGAAGGAAGAAAGGACAAAAAGACCACAACTTCCCCTTGAATC
>NW_027975013.1:0-206 GCF_054177405.1 Leptonychotes weddellii
GAGGGGTAGACGAACCATGAGAGACGATGGACTCTGAAAAACAAACTGAGGGTTCTAGAGGGGAGGGGGGTGGGAGGATGGGTTGGCCTGGTGGTGGGTATTGAGGAGGGCACGTTCTGCATGGAGCACTGGGTGTTATGCACAAACAATGAATCATGGAACACTACATCTAAAACTAATGATGTAATGTATGGGGATTAACATAA
>NW_027975014.1:0-206 GCF_054177405.1 Leptonychotes weddellii
CGATGGCTTAGCCTGGTGGTGGGTATTGAGGAGGGCACATTCTGCATGGAGCACTGGGTGTTATGCACAAACAATGAATCATGGAACACTTCATCTAAAACTAATGATGTAATGTATGGGGATTAACATAATAATAAAAAAATAATAATAAAAATAAAAAGAACATATTTAAAAAAAAAATGAAGGATACCTGCTACAATATGGAA
>NW_027975015.1:0-206 GCF_054177405.1 Leptonychotes weddellii
GAGAAACTTTTTTTTTTTTTTAAAGATTTTATTTATTTATTTGAGAGAGAGAGAATGAGAGACAGAGAGCACGAGAGGGAAGAGGGCAGAGGGAGAAGCAGACTCCCCGCTGAGCAGGGAGCCCGATGCGGGGCTCGATCCCGGGACTCCAGGATCACGACCCGAGCCGAAGGCAGTGGCTTAACCAACTGAGCCACCCGGGCGCC
>NW_027975016.1:0-206 GCF_054177405.1 Leptonychotes weddellii
CTCAGAGCATCTTTGAAAATATTAAACAGAATCACAATGGCAGCTATGTTATTTTATTTTATTTTATTTTAATTGTGTTAGTTACCATACATTACATCATTAGTTTTTGATGTAGTGTTCCATGATTCATAGTTTGTGCATAACACCCAGTGCTCCATGCAGAACGTGCCCTCTTTAATACCCATCACCAGGCTAACCCGTCCCCC
>NW_027975017.1:0-206 GCF_054177405.1 Leptonychotes weddellii
ATATTTAAACAAACATTATAAATATATATTTGAACAAACAAATATAAATATATATTTGAACAAACAAAAGAATCTCTCCCTTGGATTGGAGAGCCACGTGCCTGTCGTGTGGGGTAGTGAGCTGTACATCAGTTGAGATTCAGGGGACCTAAACTCCATTTTCTACTTATTTATTGTCAGATTACCCTTGTCTAAGATTGGTTAAA
>NW_027975018.1:0-206 GCF_054177405.1 Leptonychotes weddellii
CCGCCATGGCCCGTCCTGGCCCAGTCCAGTCCACCCGCCTGCCCCGCTGGGTCTGCTCTGTCCTCCCCGCTCCCCCATGTCAGTCTGTCCCGGATCCCTGGCCTCTCGAGTCCGCCCCGTGTCCCTGCCCTGCCCGCCCCCATCACGGAGGGTGCTGGGTGCACACACAGTCTCCCCGTGCTCATCTCTGCGCCCCCCCGCTCCCG
>NW_027975019.1:0-206 GCF_054177405.1 Leptonychotes weddellii
AAAGACGGAAAAGTTTGCTCTTAGAGAAGGCTGGCAAAACTCAGAGTGCTCGTAGGTGTTGGTTGTTCCTTACCGCTTTGCGTAATGTAATAAAAGAGAGAGATGTGTTTGGGTTAAAATCAGGCAATGTTCAAGCAGAAATGAAAGGAAGTAGAGCTCTCTTCACTGAGATTTCTTTGCCTGTGGCCAGCAGCCTAAATTGATTG
>NW_027975020.1:0-206 GCF_054177405.1 Leptonychotes weddellii
TGTTCTTGTCCTTACAGCTTCCTGGAAGATTCTGACAGCATCTGAGCTGCATGTGAGATCTCCTCTTGATTGAATCAAAAAGTCATGTTATTTGCAACGACGTGGATGGAACTGGAGGGTGTTATGCTGAGCGAAATAAGTCAATCAGAGAAAGACATGTATCATATGACCTCACTGATATGAGGAATTCTTAATCTCAAGAAACA
>NW_027975021.1:0-206 GCF_054177405.1 Leptonychotes weddellii
AAAAAAAAAAAAAAGGCCCAGGATAAGAGGCATTAATAATGTTATATTCACCCAAACATTTAATGGAGAATTAACACCAATTCTTAATGACTATTAAAAAAAAAAAAAAAGCAGAAGAGGAAGAAACACTTCCAGCTCATTTGAAGAGGCCAGCAGTATTCTGATACCAAAACCAGACAAAAACAACATACAAAAAAAAAAAAAAA
>NW_027975022.1:0-206 GCF_054177405.1 Leptonychotes weddellii
CAACTACAAAAATTGAGACCTTAAATGTCAAATCTGAGTGTTGTGGTTCAGATCCATTTGTACTAGCTAAACTAAGACTTCCTTAAATTTCCTATTTTTAAAACGATGAATTATTGGGCTTCTTCAAATCAAATCATAAACAAAGAGATATTCTTGGGGTTAAGTGGCCAGTGTTAATGAATGAAAAGTTAAATAATAACACTGAG
>NW_027975023.1:0-1107 GCF_054177405.1 Leptonychotes weddellii
CAAATTAGTTATTTTCCTAGAAGTTACTTATGCTAACATGTAATTGTTTTATCATTTAAATAAATTAATGAATAAATATTTTTAAATTTCTCAGTTTTATGTTCTAATACCATAAATATCAATAGACACAATGACCATAAACAGGAGCTTTCTGGGATCCTCAATAAATTTTTAAGAGCATAAATGTATATGTGACATGTGTTACAGAATAAGACTCAGTTTAATTAATAGCAATTTAACTTACTTTACTTTGAATTTCACACACCATAAAAGGTGTTTACCTGGCCTCTATTTCTAACTATTGATATCCACCTTATAGGCATCCCTCTAATGACTTCCAGGAATTTGAATTCTCCCTGTCTCCTGCCAGATAGGGCTCAGCCAACACACACCAACTGAATGGCAACTCAAAGACTTGGCTGTCTAGTAACTGTACTCATCTTTCTCAGTTTTACAGATGATGCTAACACTTGAAGGTTGTAAGTTTGTTTATTGAGCATCTGTCCATCTCATCTCATTGGTGCCTCCCGGTGACTTAGACTTCTTGGCCATCTGAAAAATATGTCATTTGAATCACCATGTCACTGAGTCACTGATGTTTCTTGTTATTCTATATGTTATATTCAAGAACTTGAACAGTTTGAGATTTCGCCCTACTTGCAAGCTAACAATTTAGCATGACACAATTTCATGGATACTGACAGAAGACATGAGACTCCTGGGTCAGAAACAAAGGACTTTATTACTCACAGTAATAGCAATAGTCTGAATGTCAGCATTTGGGCCACTTGTCCCCATCCCAACTCCCACAAGGCAATGAAAAATGGGCCAGGTGATGCCTGCACACACACTGAGTTGAGTTACAGGAGAGGAGCATTGAGCGTAAGGAACCCAAATGTTTTATAATGGGCAGTAAACCTGCCTGATTTTTGTCCCAGAAGAATACATTATCTTTATTATGCTGGACAGTAAATAAAGCTGTCCTTTGCTCTAGGAGACACTATCTTAATCTTATGAGGCTGTTTACTACATAAACATCCTTGAATAGATGGTATAAAACAAAAGCAGTTAGTGCCTCTGCAGATAAGACAGAGAGGAAATGGAGAA
>NW_027975024.1:0-206 GCF_054177405.1 Leptonychotes weddellii
CAACTACAAAAATTGAGACCTTAAATGTCAAATCTGAGTGTTGTGGTTCAGATCCATTTGTACTAGCTAAACTAAGACTTCCTTAAATTTCCTATTTTTAAAATGATGAATTATTGGGCTTCTTCAAATCAAATCATAAACAAAGAGATATTCTTGGGGTTAAGTGGCCAGTGTTAATGAATGAAAAGTTAAATAATAATACTGAG
>NW_027975025.1:0-206 GCF_054177405.1 Leptonychotes weddellii
AGGATACCAAAGACAGACTCTTCACAGCAGCTGAGAGGAAAAGACAGCTGTCCAGATGGAGTAGCTGCTTCTCAGCAGCCAAGGAACCGGGGACAGGAGAGCCGTGTCTTCACGTTACTGAGGCTGAAACAGTTGTCAACCCAGAGCTGTACCGGGAGAGATTGTCTTCCAGCAACGACGGCTAAAAAGAAGAAAGAAATAGAGAA
>NW_027975026.1:0-206 GCF_054177405.1 Leptonychotes weddellii
GTGCCAGGGGCGCCTGGGTGGCTCAGTTGGTTAAGCGACTGCCTTCGGCTCAGGTCATGATCCTGGAGTCCCGGGATCGAGTCCCGCATCGGGCTCCCTGCTCGGCAGGGAGTCTGCTTCTCCCTCTGACCTTCCTCCCTCTCATGCTCTCTGTCTCTCATTCTCTCTCTCTCAAATAAATAAATAAAATCTTTAAAAAAAAATAA
>NW_027975027.1:0-206 GCF_054177405.1 Leptonychotes weddellii
AGGCGCTGCTTTAATTATGGCCGCAGGGTGTTCCCTTCCTGCTTTTGACTCTCTTCTGTGCTTGCCTCCCTGAATGCCAGACGTGAACTCGAGGATGCAGCGGTGGCCAGAGCAGGGCTGGTGTGCCAGCCTCCTTTCTTCTTTCTTAAGATCTATTTATTTATTTTGGAGAGAGAATGCGCATGCAAGTTGGGGGGGTAGTGGTG
>NW_027975028.1:0-206 GCF_054177405.1 Leptonychotes weddellii
CAAGCCTTTCTCAAGAAACAAGAAAGGTCTCAAATACACAACCTAACCCTACACCTAAAGGAGCTGGAGAAAGAACAGCAAATAAAGCCTAAACCCAGCAGGAGAAGAGAAATAATAAAGATCAGAGCAGAAATCAATGAAATAGAAACCAAAAGAACAGTAGAACAGATCAACGAAACTAGGAGCTGGTTCTTTGAAAGAATTAA
>NW_027975029.1:0-206 GCF_054177405.1 Leptonychotes weddellii
ATCCAACACCATTTATGATATTCCTGGTAAACTAGAAATAAAAGGAACTTCCTAAACTTGATAAAGAGTATCTACAAAAAACCTACAGCTAACATCATACTCAAAGGTGAGAAACTAGACACTTGCCCACTAGGATCAAGAATAAGGCAAGATTGTCTCCTCACCACTCATTTTCAACATGGTACTGAAAGTCTTAGATGATGCAA
>NW_027975030.1:0-206 GCF_054177405.1 Leptonychotes weddellii
AAATATGTACAAAGCATGACATTAAAACTTTTCTGACTTGGCCTGTTCTAAGGTGGGATTTCTCAAAGGCAGAGAGAAGTATAAAATGGAATCTAATATCCCTTCCAGCTAGATATTCCCCTAATTTTTGTCATAGCAGTAGGAGAGTCAGTTTTCATTTACAAGACTGACGACCGTTTAATTAAAAAAACAAAAAAACGAAACTG
>NW_027975031.1:0-206 GCF_054177405.1 Leptonychotes weddellii
AATATTCATGAATCTTTTATTCAACTACCATTTATTGAGTGCTAAATATGTGCAGGTGACCATTCTATTTTTTTTTTTTTTTTAGATTTTATTTATTTGCGAGAGAGAGAATGAGAGACAGAGAGCATGAGAGGGAGGAGGGTCAGAGGGAGAAGCAGACTCCCTGCTGAGCAGGGAGCCCGATGTGGGACTCGATCCCAGGACTC
>NW_027975032.1:0-206 GCF_054177405.1 Leptonychotes weddellii
AAAAACGAAGAGGATGGACAAATCAAAAATGTCAAAAATCACCCTAAACCTGGAATGTCAAAAAACGAAGAGGATGGACAAATTAAAGTAAACCTCAAGTCGTAACCTGTGAATATCACAGAGTTTAAGCAAAAAAGTCATGACCTATGCATACCAGGCGAAGGAACAACGGAAACATCGAGAACTGCAGAGCTGCGGCTAAGAGA
>NW_027975033.1:0-206 GCF_054177405.1 Leptonychotes weddellii
ATGTCAAAAGAAAGCTGGAATAGCAACACTTATATTGGACAAAATAGACTTTAAAACAAACACTGTAACAAGAGACAAAGAAGGATACTATGTAATAATAAAGGGGACACTCCAATAAGAAGATCTAACAATTGTAAATATTTATGCACCCAACATAGAAGCAACTAAATACATAAAAGTTAATAACAAACATAAAAGACTAATTG
>NW_027975034.1:0-1107 GCF_054177405.1 Leptonychotes weddellii
CACTCCCACTCCCGAGCGGGACTTCCCAGCAGGGCGCAGGCCGTTTTCCCCAAGGAGGGAGAGAGTCTGAGCCCGGCGTGGGACTCCGGGGTCTGCAGCCCCTACCATTGAGCTGGTTTTCACTCCTGAGCCAGGATCTCAGCTGGCCAGTTCTCTCTTCTCCCCGAGGAGCTGGGAGGCTATGGCTCCTAGCAGGGCAGGTGACGCCAGCCCCACAGGTTAGCAAGACTGGACCTGACTATTCCTTTGCATGCTCTGTAATTTGCCCCCAGAATCAGCCATTAAGTCATTTGCCGGGCTGATGCCAAGGATAAGGGCCGCATATCAGCCTTTGGGATCTGTGGCCCAGACTCCCCGGCTCTGTTGTGGGCTTTGCCACATCAGCTTCCAGACTGGCCTGTAGGGAGGGACAGGACACTGCAGTGCCCAGACAGTGGTGTGGCCTCAGCCTTGGAACCAGTGTGGGTGAATAGCTAGCTGGTCTATTATGAACTCCCATCTTACAGATGGGGACACTGAGGCATGAGAGAGTGACTTGGCCCCAGGAATCTTTGGAGTCCTTTTGTCCCCTGGGTCCCCTCTTCCTCATAAGCACACATGAGCTACAAACTGTCTCAAACCTTGTACAGCTGCATTCAGATCATGCTCCAACATACACAGACACATCGACACACCTTTTGGAGGAGTTTAGAGTTTATAAACCAAGTGGAGGGCTTGGGGGGTCAACATGGGTCCTATCTGCAGCCCTCCAAGACAGTCTGGACATAGGGGACTGCAAGGGAGCTGGAAGGATCTTACAGAGGGCACTGAGTAGTGATGCAGGCGAATGGGAGCCTAGGGGCTTGGGTTCTGAAATCCCACCCAGCTAGCGGTAGGGATGAGGGCAGCTCCAGGATGCTCTTCCATCCGCCTGAACATCTCTGCTTTGGAGTTCAGCTGTCAGTATCTCTTGCCCCCAACCCAGGGGCCCCGCTCCTCCCCACCACACACACCTGGGCCTCACCACATCCGGTCCCTGGGCTGGCAGCCAGGGTGGGGTTGGACAGAAGGGATGTGGATGACCCAGCTTCCCATTCTCAGTGCTCACTGCCTTGCTCAGGTGCCAGT
>NW_027975035.1:0-206 GCF_054177405.1 Leptonychotes weddellii
CTATCGATTAATGAAATACCCTACTTTCTTTTTAAAAAACATTTCTTTTGTCATAAATATTGATGAAGGACAGCATCTCAACATCCGTCATTTTTTTTTCAAGGTTATAGTTCTCTTTATTTTTTTTTAATTCTTATGTTAATCCCCATACATTACATCATTAGTTCTAGATGAAGTGTTCCATGATTCATTGTTTGTGCATAACA
>NW_027975036.1:0-206 GCF_054177405.1 Leptonychotes weddellii
AAAGACGGAAAAGTTTGCTCTTAGAGAAGGCTGGCAAAACTCAGAGTGCTCGTAGGTGTTGGTTGTTCCTTACCGCTTTGCGTAATGTAATAAAAGAGAGAGATGTGTTTGGGTTAAAATCAGGCAATGTTCAAGCAGAAATGAAAGGAAGTAGAGCTCTCTTCACTGAGATTTCTTTGCCTGTGGCCAGCAGCCTAAACTGATTG
>NW_027975037.1:0-206 GCF_054177405.1 Leptonychotes weddellii
ATGGAAAATGGGCAGAGAAAACCACCTGGACCAGGGAAGGGATCTGGGCGAGAGCTTGGCAGGCGGCGGGCCCTCCCGAGGCGCTCACGGCCCCGCTGCCGGCCTGCCCGTGGCCCGTGGCCCGTGGCCCGTGGCTACACTCATAACCTGCCCAGGCGGTGGGAGATGTCACCTTATTCAGTACTGCCCCCCCCCCCCCCCCGCCG
>NW_027975038.1:0-206 GCF_054177405.1 Leptonychotes weddellii
CATCAAAGCCAGTTTAAGAACCCTCGGCAGACACAAGGGAAGGAGAGAAAGGATTCCCAATGAAGGGCATGGTGGGCATTCTCCTTCACAATTTTGCGAAGAAAAGCTATAGCCAAGCTGTAGTCCGAGTATAGTGACCTTGTTTATTGAAACAAAAATGTTTCACAACCTGACAAAGAGGGTGCGCAGTGGACTGGTCTGGGAAA
>NW_027975039.1:0-206 GCF_054177405.1 Leptonychotes weddellii
CCGGCACTATCTCATATAACCCTCCCCAAATCCTCAGAGAAGAGGATTATAATCTCCCCAGGATGACAGCTGAAGAAACACGGGCTCAGAGAGGGTCCCACATTGGTCTCAAATCACCCATGGAGAAAGCAGCAGCCTTGACTTGGAGAGCTATGTTCCTCCCACTGCCCCAGCTGGCTGGATGTGCTCCCTCACCCTGGCCAGCC
>NW_027975040.1:0-206 GCF_054177405.1 Leptonychotes weddellii
GGGGGGGGGGGGTGGTCCTCAGCCCTGACTGCACATTACAAACACCAGGGTAGCTCATAAAAATACTGCTGCCAGAGTCCCACTCCAGACCAATTAAATCAGAATCTCTCAGAGACTGGGTGCTGGCATGTTCTCTTTTTTTAAAGCTTCCCAGGTGATTGTAATGCACAGTTAAGGCTGGCCTTGGCTAAGCTGTCAAGGTAGAC
>NW_027975041.1:0-206 GCF_054177405.1 Leptonychotes weddellii
AGGCGCTGCTTTAATTATGGCCGCAGGGTGTTCCCTTCCTGCTTTTGACTCTCTTCTGTGCTTGCCTCCCTGAATGCCAGACGTGAACTCGAGGATGCAGCGGTGGCCAGAGCAGGGCTGGTGTGCCAGCCTCCTTTCTTCTTTCTTAAGATCTATTTATTTATTTTGGAGAGAGAATGCGCATGCAAGTTGGGGGGGTGGTGGTG
>NW_027975042.1:0-206 GCF_054177405.1 Leptonychotes weddellii
CATTTTCAGTTTCATTGCATTCTCAATAGGATTTAAAATCTAATTTTTTAGATAATTATATTTCTAAATATATGGGTATTTATGCTGGTTTTTGCTTACTTCTTTTACTTAACATTGTGCATAGGGAAGGCTGCCTGTGTGTCACGGTTTTTTGAAATTTGTTGGTATTTGTGTCAGGATCTAATATGTATTGCGACTTCTTCAAA
>NW_027975043.1:0-206 GCF_054177405.1 Leptonychotes weddellii
ATCCGACTTCCCCTGAAGATCCTCTCCCAGGGAGTTTTGAGTTGGACACACAGAGCAAGAAGTGGGAGGAGATTTTGAGAAGGAGAGAGACATTGAGAAAGAGAGAGAAAGCAAGACCCGCAGAGATGTGGGCAGGTCATCTTGAGACAATGGCAGATCCACCAGGGCAGGAGAGCATCAAGATGGGCGGGGGGGGGGGGGGCCCC
>NW_027975044.1:0-206 GCF_054177405.1 Leptonychotes weddellii
GAGAACACATGAGAGGGGGAGGGTCAGAGGCAGCAGCAGACTCCCTGTTGAGCAGAGAGTCCGATGCGGGACTCGATCCCGGGACTCCAGGATCATGACCTGAGCCGAAGGCAGTCGCTCAATCAACTGAGCCACCCAGGCGCCCTGCCTGGCAGTTTTCAAATGCACATCTGGCTGAGAAGGAAACATGCGCCCCCCGTGCCCCC
>NW_027975045.1:0-1107 GCF_054177405.1 Leptonychotes weddellii
GTATTTTACGAAAAGTGAGTACAAGGTACAGTGAGAGCCTGAGAAGAGAAGGAATGGTTGGTTTTGTCTGGATCTGTGTTGATTCAGGAAAGGCCTGATAGAACAGCGAGTCCTTGAGCTACATATTAGGGTATGATTGTTAAGTGGGTGGGTGCAAGGAGGGGTATTGAGTTGATGAAAAGTCCTTATTAGACACTTCTAAGTTCTAAATGGAGTGTGGGTGTTACTGGTCTATCATGAAATGAGGCAGGACAGGGGGACTGGAGGCCTTTTGGCTGCTGGTGGAAGGAGTTTGGCCTGGGCTGCACAGAAGGACCACATTCGTTAGGATTTTAAGGACCTCTCCTGGTAGCTGTGTGGAGGTGGACGTGGTGTTTGAATGGAGGGGAGGAGACTACCACAGAAGCCCCAGGAGAGAGAGATGAGCAGAGCTCAACTAAGGCAGAAGCATGGCATACAGAGAGAGAAGGTGAGTTTGAGGATAAGAGGTGGATTGACATACAGGTAGAAATTCTTTCAAAAGCCCTTCCACCAGCATTCCTCCAGTGCATATTTCTTCATGGATGCCTTTGTTAGTCTGTTGTGTGTGTGTTGTACACGTGCTTAAACTCTCCGACAGAGTCTTGCAAGCTAAGTCAGCTAAGCACACCCTGCTCTCCAGCTGTCCCAGCCATCTGAGCCTGAGGAATGTGCAGAGGGGGGAAGAAGAAGAGGAAAGAAGGCAAAGCTTGGAAGTCGGTCCAGACATGGCATGACCCATGTCTGATGATGACCTTGCTTAAAGTATAATAATGTACAGAGACATTTTTCAGGGAGGCTTTTATAAAGAACAGTTTGCACCGTCATCCCTCCAGTGTTTTTTTTTAAGATTTATATATTTTATTTATTATTTATTTTTATTGTTTTAAAAGATTTTATTTATTTGACAGATACTCTACACAGATACTCTACACAGTGAGAGAGGGGACACAAACAGGGGGAGTGGGAGAGGGAGAAGCAGGCTTCCTGCGGAGCAGGGGAGCCTGATGCGGGGCTCGATCCCAGGACTCTGGGATCATGATCTGAGCCGAAGGCAGACATTTAACGACTGAGCCACCCAGGCGCCCC
>NW_027975046.1:0-206 GCF_054177405.1 Leptonychotes weddellii
AATTGATGAAGACACAAAGAAATGGAAAAACGTTCCATGCTCATGGATTGGAAGAACAAATATTGTGAAGATGTCAATGCTACCTAGCGCAATCTACACATTCAATGCAATCGCTATCAAAATACATAACATAACATAATAAAATTAAATTAAAAAAAAAAGACAACCACCAGATCATGAAGGGAGATTTCGAGAACTCAATGATC
>NW_027975047.1:0-206 GCF_054177405.1 Leptonychotes weddellii
TATTCTGAATACAAGCTTCCTTTTCTGAAGACATTGAAGTTTTAATACAAAGTCTGTACAGCTTGTTTACTCAACTTCACTTATTTTTTTTAATTTAGAGAAGATCAGAAAAGAACATTTTAATACAATTTATATAGAGACAATGGAAGGGAATTAGAAATATTTTGGTTTACTTATAAATGATAATACTGTCAAGAGGACTTAAA
>NW_027975048.1:0-206 GCF_054177405.1 Leptonychotes weddellii
AGGATAGCAAAGACAGACTCTTCACAGCAGCTGAGAGGAAAAGACAGCTGTCCAGATGGAGTAGCTGCTTCTCAGCAGCCAAGGAACCGGGGACAGGAGAGCCGTGTCTTCACGTTACTGAGGCTGAAACAGTTGTCAACCCAGAGCTGTACCGGGAGAGATTGTCTTCCAGCAACGACGGCTAAAAAGAAGAAAGAAAAGAGAAA
>NW_027975049.1:0-206 GCF_054177405.1 Leptonychotes weddellii
CATGGGCGGGCCTGGTGGTGGGTATTGAGGAGGGCACGTTCTGCATGGAGCACTGGGTGTTATGCACAAACAATGAATCATGGAACACTTCATCTAGAACTAATGATGTAATGTATGGGGATTAACGTAAGAATAAAAAAAATGATCATATGGTTCTTATCCTTTCTTTTATTAATGTGCTGTATCACATTGATTGATTTTAAGCA
>NW_027975050.1:0-206 GCF_054177405.1 Leptonychotes weddellii
AAAAGATGTTGATGTGGGAGGAGAGCGCACAGGGAGCCCGGTATGGGTTACCAGGAAAAGGTAAACAAGGCTGTGATGCAGAATTAAGTTCGGGCCTTCTCCATGGACAAAACTGATTTAATCATCATTTAGTCATCCTTCTCTTTCTGGTACTGAGAGGGAGACACTTACAGATTGAGATCGCCTTTATAAATGTAACATGTCCC
>NW_027975051.1:0-206 GCF_054177405.1 Leptonychotes weddellii
GAAAAACGTGAAGGGGATTAAGAGACACAAACTTCCAGTTATAAAATAAGTAAGTCACAAACATAGAAAATGCATCATGGGGAATATAGTCAATAATATTATAATAATGTTTAATGATGACAGATGATAACTACACTGATTGTAGTGAGTATTGCATAAAGTATAGAATTGTCCAATCACTGTGTTGTGCACCTGAAACTATTATA
>NW_027975052.1:0-206 GCF_054177405.1 Leptonychotes weddellii
CATTTTCAGTTTCATTGCATTCTCAATAGGATTTAAAATCTAATTTTTTAGATAATTATATTTCTAAATATATGGGTATTTATGCTGGTTTTTGCTTACTTCTTTTACTTAACATTGTGCATAGGGAAGGCTGCCTGTGTGTCACGGTTTTTTGAAATTTGTTGGTATTTGTGTCAGGATCTAATATGTATTGCGACTTTTTCAAA
>NW_027975053.1:0-206 GCF_054177405.1 Leptonychotes weddellii
GTGGCTTGGTCAGTTAGGTGTCTGCCTTTGGCTCCGGTCAGGATCTTGGGGTCCTGGGATCAAGCCTGGCATGGGGCTCCCTGCTCAGCGGGGAGGCTGCTTCTCCCTCTCCCCTGTCCCTGCTCATGCTCTCTCTTGCTATCTTTCTCTCTCTCTCAAATAAATAAATAAAATGTTCCGATAAACAAACAAACAAACAAACAGCA
>NW_027975054.1:0-206 GCF_054177405.1 Leptonychotes weddellii
AGGAGGTCCCTGGGATTGATCAGTTGTGCTGCCCTCACATTAAGATTTCTCACATCAGGAATTCTTGATCGCAGGAAACAAACTGAGGGTTGCTGGAGTGGGGGTGGGGTGGGAGGGATGGGGTGACTGGGTGATAGACACTGGGGAGGGTATGTGCTCTGGTGAGCGCTGTGAATTGTGCAAGACTGTTGAATCTCAGATCTGTA
>NW_027975055.1:0-206 GCF_054177405.1 Leptonychotes weddellii
ATTTATATAGTCACCACTGTAATGAGAATACAGAACAGTTCCATTAACCCAACAAAAATGCCCCCAATACCATCCCTGCCTTATACACCCTCTCCCCACTCCAACCAAGACTCCTAGCAACCCCTGGCCTATTTTATCCATTTTATTATTATCCATTTTATTGTATATGTCAGTAATTCATTCTTTTTTATTGTGAATAATATTCC
>NW_027975056.1:0-1107 GCF_054177405.1 Leptonychotes weddellii
TGGGATCGTGACCTGAGCTGAAGGCAGTCGCTTAACCAACTGAGCCACCCAGGCGCCCAGACCAGGTGATTTTTTTATTCTAAATGGCTGAGAAGCTCTGGAAATCAGTCCAGTGCATTCAAAGGGCAATTTGTTACTGGATTTAATACCCTACCTTTCTTCAAAGAGATTGAAGGCAGCTTTTAATAAAAGGCAGATAGGGCGCCTGGGTGGCTCAGTTGGCTAAATGTCTGACTCTTGATTTTGGCTCTGGTCATGATCTCAGGGTTGTGGGATTGAGCCCTGTGTCGGGCTCCAGCGCTGGGCATGGAGCCTGCTTGAGATTCTCCCTCTCCATCTGCTCCTCTCCCACTCCACCACCCCCCGACACAAAATAAATAATAAAAGGCAGATAGGCATAGTCCTTTCTTCGTAGCTTTCCCTTTGGTTTCCACAGGAACACTGACTGATGGAAGACTTTTGGAAAGTAAAGTAAGAGAACCTGGCTGCAAAAAAAAAATGCTGAAAATATAGTAATGCAATTGTATTTAAAAAATTGATTCATAGTTGATCTTTAAAAATCTCTTGTTTGTATTTGTTTCTCTATTCTTCACTTGGAAAATGTTTAAAAAATTGGACTGCTTAAATTTTCTGTATGAACTTTAATTCTTCATGGGTCCATAAAATCAGAGAATATTATATAATTTGAGAGCTAAAAGATACTTGGAGGGCACATAACCCAGTGGTTCTCAGTTGGGGGTGTGTCTGAGTCCACTTGAGCTGCGTAATGAAATACCACAGACTGGGTGGCTTTATTTTCAGAAGTTGTTTTCTCACAATTTCAGAGACTGGGGCTCAGATGAAGGTGCCAGGATGGTCGTGTTCTGGTGAGAGGTTTCTTTTTCCTGGCTTTCCGTAGCTGCCTTTTCTCTGTGTCCTCACCTGGTGGAGAGAGAGATCTTACAAAGTCACAGTCCTATCACATTAGGGTCCTGCTCTTATGACTTCATTTGACCTTAATGACCTCCTGAAGACCTATTTCTAGAGAGTCACATTGGTGATTAGGGCTTCAGCATATGAATTTTGGGGAGGAGACATTCTCACCGTAGCAAGCCCCGTAAGCAAGGT
>NW_027975057.1:0-206 GCF_054177405.1 Leptonychotes weddellii
CAACTACAAAAATTGAGACCTTAAATGTCAAATCTGAGTGTTGTGGTTCAGATCCATTTGTACTAGCTAAACTAAGACTTCCTTAAATTTCCTATTTTTAAAACGATGAATTATTGGGCTTCTTCAAATCAAATCATAAACAAAGAGATATTCTTGGGGTTAAGTGGCCAGTGTTAATGAATGAAAAGTTAAATAATAATACTGAG
>NW_027975058.1:0-206 GCF_054177405.1 Leptonychotes weddellii
CAACTACAAAAATTGAGACCTTAAATGTCAAATCTGAGTGTTGTGGTTCAGATCCATTTGTACTAGCTAAACTAAGACTTCCTTAAATTTCCTATTTTTAAAATGATGAATTATTGGGCTTCTTCAAATCAAATCATAAACAAAGAGATATTCTTGGGGTTAAGTGGCCAGTGTTAATGAATGAAAAGTTAAATAATAACACTGAG
>NW_027975059.1:0-206 GCF_054177405.1 Leptonychotes weddellii
ATCCAACACCATTTATGATATTCCTGGTAAACTAGAAATAAAAGGAACTTCCTAAACTTGATAAAGAGTATCTACAAAAAACCTACAGCTAACATCATACTCAAAGGTGAGAAACTAGACACTTGCCCACTAGGATCAAGAATAAGGCAAGATTGTCTCCTCACCACTCATTTTCAACATGGTACTGAAAGTCTTAGATAATGCAA
>NW_027975060.1:0-206 GCF_054177405.1 Leptonychotes weddellii
CTGCCAGTCATCGCTTCCAGCGTAAAGGCAATATATTCTATTCTCTTTCATTCAACTCAGATACTAAAATGTCTCAATCCACTTCTTACTCTGAATCTATAACATGCTGATTCTTCCAGTGTGTAGTATTGATGCCTTTCCCCTTAACTCATCCTGTTTATCATGTCTTCTATGCTCTTCACTCACAGCACTAATCTTACGTAGCA
>NW_027975061.1:0-206 GCF_054177405.1 Leptonychotes weddellii
GTTCTGCATCTTGATTGAGTGATAATTTCACAAGCATATAATTTTTTTTTTTAAAGATTTTATTTATTTATTTGAGAGAGAGAGAATGAGAGACAGAGAGCACGAGAGGGAAGAGGGCAGAGGGAGAAGCAGACCCCCCGCTGAGCAGGGAGCCCGATGCGGGACTCGATCCCGGGACTCCAGGATCATGACCCGAGCCGAAGGCA
>NW_027975062.1:0-206 GCF_054177405.1 Leptonychotes weddellii
CATCCCTGCCAACATCTGTCGTTTCCTGACTTGTTCATTTTAGCCATTCTGACTGGTGTGAGGTGGTATCTCATTGAGGTTTTGATTTGGATTTCCCTGATGCTGAGCGATATTGAGCACTTTTTCATGTGTCTGTTGAAGGCCTCTTAATTTTAAATTGCGAACGGATTTGGCTAAGGACCAATCCTTTCACCCTCTTGTACATC
>NW_027975063.1:0-206 GCF_054177405.1 Leptonychotes weddellii
TAACTCATCACTTAGCAAAACTTTAAGGTTTCAGGTTACCAAAAAAATTTGGGAAAACTATTTAAAAAGTTTACCTAAAAAGTTTTTTTTTTTTTAATTCTTATGTTAATCCCCATACATTACATCATTAGTTTTAGATGAAGTGTTCCGTGATTCATTGTTTGTGCATAACACCCAGTGCTCCATGCAGAACGTGCCCTCCTCAA
>NW_027975064.1:0-206 GCF_054177405.1 Leptonychotes weddellii
ACCTGCGGCTCACAGAAGCTAGGAGAGGGCCGTTCTCCCTCACAGCCCTCAGGAGGAACCAACCGTGTGAATGCCTTGACTTCAGACTGCGGGCCTCCCGAACTGACAAGTGATAAACTCAGTGGTTTAAGTCCCCTGCTGTGTGGTACTCTGTTACAGCAGCCCAGAAAGCAGATACACCCCCTGTCCCTGAGACACCGCACTGG
>NW_027975065.1:0-206 GCF_054177405.1 Leptonychotes weddellii
ATATTTAAACAAACATTATAAATATATATTTGAACAAACAAATATAAATATATATTTGAACAAACAAAAGAATCTCTCCCTTGGATTGGAGAGCCACGTGCCTGTCGTGTGGGGTAGTGAGCTGTACATCAGTTGAGATTCAGGGGACCTAAACTCCATTTTCTACTTATTTATTGTCAGATTACCCTTGTCTAAGATTAGTTAAA
>NW_027975066.1:0-206 GCF_054177405.1 Leptonychotes weddellii
ATATCTCTAAGTCTTGTGGACAGAAGCAGAGGCAATGCAGAGAGGGTCAGTCCTTGAGGAAGGGAAGTAAGGAAGAGGTAAATTGAAGGAGTCCCACCGCATGGCTTTTGTATGTGTGTCTCCCTTTACCAGAGCACCCTTCCCTCAGATTCAAGTCTCAGATCAAAATATTATAGAGATCATCATCCATCACCCCAGCCAACCCG
>NW_027975067.1:0-1107 GCF_054177405.1 Leptonychotes weddellii
GGTGACTTCATTCTGGAATGTACAGTAGGGAAAGTGGGAGGGGAGAGTAGCTTTAGAGAAGAGAAGCCTGACAAAAACTACCTTAGCCAAGTGATCAAAGCCCACATGAACAGTGATAAATCATGTTGACAGTATGTATCCTTGATATGATGTGGTGAGAATGGCACTTTACCTCTTTGATATTCTTTCCAAAAATCCATAACCCCATATAATCTGAAAAAAATCAACAAAACTCAAAAGACATTCTACAAGCTACAAAATACCTGACAAGTGTCACCTCAACACCTGTCAAGGTCACAAAAAATAAAGACTGAGAAACTGTTACAGTTTAGAGGAGTCTAAAGAGATATGCTGACTAAATGTAATATGGAATCTTGCATGGGATCCTAAAACAGAAAAGGAATATTAGGTAAAAATTAAAGAAATCTGAATAAGGTATGAAGTAGTACATCAATATTGATTCATTAGATATGACAGTTGTCCTATACTAACACAGGATGTTAACAGGAAAAGAAACTGGATGTGGGATATATGGAAACTTTCTATACTATCTTCACAATTTTTCTATAAATCTAAAATCATTCTAAAATTAAAAATCTATTTTTAAAAATGAGAATATGGTTGTCTATCCTTTACCATCACTTGGCAAGTAGTAAAGGCAGGAAGTAAAAGAAACAACCTGAACTGTAAAGGAGTTTGTGTACATATCAATTATTCCTTGGGTTCATTTGTAAAATGACTTTCCTCAAGCATGGTTAAAACACCAAAAATTGCCATCATCTAGAATGGGCTCAAAATTGTTACTACAAATATTAGTAGTAGTAGTATTACCACTTTTCCACAATCTCCCAAAAAACTGGCATTTGCTATAGTATCTTAAGTAAATTTTTTATAAGAATATAATATTAGAGGGCGCCTGGGTGGCTCAGTTGGTTAAGCGACTGCCTTCGGCTCAGGTCATGATCCTGGAGTCCCTGGATCGAGTCCCGCATCGGGCTCCCTGCTCGGCAGGGAGTCTGCTTCTCCCTCTCCCACTCCCCGTTTGTGTTCCCTCTCTCGCTGTGTCTTTCTCTGTCAAATAAATAAATAAAATCTTTAAAAAAAAAA
>NW_027975068.1:0-206 GCF_054177405.1 Leptonychotes weddellii
GAAAAGGCTCCTCTTGTCTTGGATTCTTTTGGGGGTCTACAGTTAAGAGGACAGATGAGAGATTTTGTTACATATCTGCATACATTCTAAGTTCACAGCCCTGTGTATATGTATAATATATAGTTGTTCTTATATTGTGTACATAATTTTTGATTATAAAAGTAATACATGGTATTTATACATGTATAGGAAGATATGTACAATGA
>NW_027975069.1:0-206 GCF_054177405.1 Leptonychotes weddellii
AAATATGTACAAAGCATGACATTAAAACTTTTCTGACTTGGCCTGTTCTAAGGTGGGATTTCTCAAAGGCAGAGAGAAGTATAAAATGGAATCTAATATCCCTTCCAGCTAGATATTCCCCTAATTTTTGTCATAGCAGTAGGAGAGTCAGTTTTCATTTACAAGACTGACGACCGTTTAATTAAAAAAACAAAAAAACAAAACTG
>NW_027975070.1:0-206 GCF_054177405.1 Leptonychotes weddellii
ACTTTGACAGTTACTGGATGTGTGACTCTTTGCAGGTTACTGATATTCAAGAAGCCCCAGTTTCATCACCCATATATAAGCAAATCTGTATATGGAGACAATACCTACCCCACAGGGTTACTGTACTTATAAGTGAAAAAACGCAAGCAAACTGAGCACAGAACCTGGTACAGAGTAAAAGTTTGACAAATCTGAACTATTATCAT
>NW_027975071.1:0-206 GCF_054177405.1 Leptonychotes weddellii
ATATTCCTACAATTTTTTAAAAATTATTATTTTTTTTTTAATTTTTTAAAGATTTTATTTATTCGCGCGCGAGAGAATGAGAGACAGAGAGCGTGAGAGGGAGGAGGGTCAGAGGGAGAAGCAGACTCCCCGCCGAGCAGGGAGCCCGATGCGGGACTCGATCCCGGGACTCCAGGATCATGACCTGAGCCGAAGGCAGCCGCTTA
>NW_027975072.1:0-206 GCF_054177405.1 Leptonychotes weddellii
GAGAAACTTTTTTTTTTTTTTAAAGATTTTATTTATTTATTTGAGAGAGAGAGAATGAGAGACAGAGAGCACGAGAGGGAAGAGGGCAGAGGGAGAAGCAGACTCCCCGCTGAGCAGGGAGCCCGATGCGGGGCTCGATCCCGGGACTCCAGGATCACGACCCGAGCCGAAGGCAGTGGCTTAACCAACTGAGCCACCCAGGCGCC
>NW_027975073.1:0-206 GCF_054177405.1 Leptonychotes weddellii
TAGACCGTAAGATCAATTCTGCTCAGTGGAATGTGAGTGGAAGAAACTTGTGGTCATCTGATTTGAAGTAAAGGGATAGACCTGACAGAGGCACCTAGAAACCATATTATCACATGAAGAGCTACCCAGCAGAACTATCCAAACCATGTCAGACTCTGCTTGAGTGAAATACAAGCTTTTTTTTTTTTTAAGTTTTTTTATTGTAA
>NW_027975074.1:0-206 GCF_054177405.1 Leptonychotes weddellii
CTACTTCCTAAAGCACTATCCACAGGTGTGGTCTGGGCTAGCCTGGAGCAAGGGCTCTCCCGTGACAGACTCTGAGACCCAGCAATCATTTCTGATGTTGGAGTTGGGGTTGGGGTTGGGGTTGGGGTTGGGGTAGGAGTGGGTGTGGGTGTGTGGATCGGAGTGCCATTGCTGTGGATTGGATGATAGAAGTGGGTACCGGAGGC
>NW_027975075.1:0-206 GCF_054177405.1 Leptonychotes weddellii
TGGTATGTTTTAGGTAATTAATAAATAAATGTTCTTATTCTTCCCTTATGAAAGCTTACTATACTTTTTGAAGAGTTTCATACCTGTATCCAAAGGTTTTTGCTATTATTTAAATATAATTTCAAGGAAAGTTTTTCTTCCTACTTTGCCATTTCATTCAACCATTTCTCCTATCAATAAAAAGTCCAAGCCTTTGTTTATCTAAA
>NW_027975076.1:0-206 GCF_054177405.1 Leptonychotes weddellii
GAAGATGGACTCTGAAAAACAAACTGAGGGTTCTAGAGGGGAGGGGGGTGGGAGGATGGGTTGGCCTGGTGGTGGGTGTTGAGGAGGGCACGTTCTGCATGGAGCACTGGGTGTTGTGCACGAACAATGAATCATGGAACACTTCATCTAGAACTAATGATGTAATGTATGGGGATTAACATAAGAATAAAAAAAAAATAAAAAAA
>NW_027975077.1:0-206 GCF_054177405.1 Leptonychotes weddellii
AGTGAAGGAAACCATCAACAAAACAAAAAGACAACCCACCAAATGGAAGAATATGTTTGCAAATGATATATCCAATAAGGGGTTAATATCCAAAATATATAAAGAACTTATACAACTCAACACCAAAAAAACCCAAGTAATCCCCTTAAAAATGGGCAGAAGGCATGAATAGACATTTCTCCAAAGAAGACAGACAGATGGCCAAC
>NW_027975078.1:0-1107 GCF_054177405.1 Leptonychotes weddellii
GTTCAGGTGGTTTATCTGGAAAGTGGTTCCAAGAAGTAAGAGTGAGGGAGTGGGGAAGAGGGAGGAGGGAAGGGGCCAGCCAATAAAGAGAATGTTCTGGAGCTGGTTACTACTCTGGGGGCAGTCAGGGCTCAGTCCCATGGAAACCCGCTAAGGAACCCTGTAGAACACACTTCCGAGTGGTAGCTCTGAGGGGCGAAAAGCTGGGACATGGACCCACCAAGTTCTCTCCCTTGTTGGTTAAGACTCACACCTTGGTGCAATTCCCAGCACTCCTGGGCCATCTTGCACAGAGGCTCAGCAAGCTTGATGGCCCAGAGAGAGCCCTCTGCAGAGCAGCCAGGGATGCTGGGGATGGCCGCTGCTGGCACGTGAGGAAATGGGCCACCACAACGGGCAGGGGCAGGGGGCACTCAGAGGTGGCCAATGGGGTCCAGGGCAGGGTGCCATTTTGTTATCCCATTTACATACCAGGAGGTGAGTTGGGTCACAAATAGTGCCACCTGAGGTTTGCATCATGACACCAAAGGCCAATAAATCAGTAGACATTTATTAAGATGGATTATTTTTCCGAACCTGTGCTCCATGCTACAAAAATGAAAGCAATAGTCTGCATATGACTCGGAACTTCTTCGTATGCCCCACCTACTGGTTAGCAGGAAAAATATTAGCTTTATGAGCAAGTCTGGCTTAGAACTTTTAGTCGGATCTGATAACTTAAACAGTCTCTTAGGCAGAGGTGCTAGGTCCTCCTGGATAAAATAGAGCACCCCCTTGCGTGTCTTCCCCAAGTGGTATCCAGGTGCATGGGATCGGTGTGGTCTACTGCAGCGTTTCTCAAACTCTCTGTGGTGAAGTGCCATTTTAATTTTATTTTTAAAATATTTCCAACATGTGCTCCATAGACATTCTGTAAAACATAAGAAAACTAAGTTACTAGGAAAAATGAAATAAAGACATACAAAATCCGAAAACTCAAATTTTTATTATCAGATTGAGTGGACATAAAAGTACTCTGTCAGATTGCTTTAGGAGTATTTGTATGCTCACTCTCAGTTTCTGGACTTATCTCATCATGACTAGTAACTAATTTCACAGACTGGTACC
>NW_027975079.1:0-206 GCF_054177405.1 Leptonychotes weddellii
AAATCTTAAAAAAAAAAAAAAATGATCTTAAGAGAATGCTGTATCATATTATATGCTCAAGGGAGGAGGTCAACGCCCCTTCTAGGCCCATGTTCTAGAACTGTGCTACCCAGAATAGCCACTATATGAATTCAAACCTTAATTAAAATTTAACTAAATGAAAAATTCCGCTCCTCAGTAGGACCAGCTACATTTCAATAGCCACA
>NW_027975080.1:0-206 GCF_054177405.1 Leptonychotes weddellii
CTTTCCTTGGATTCTGGCAAGGAATGCTGCAGAATTTCATGTGGGAAAAATGCATCACATTTTATTTTTTTTGAAGATTTTATTTATTTGACCGAGAAAGACATAGCAAGAGAGGGAACACAAGCAGAGGGAGTGGGAGAGTGAGAAGCAGGCTTCCCGTGGAGCAGGGAGCCCAATGTGGGGCCCGATCCCAGGACCCGGGGATC
>NW_027975081.1:0-206 GCF_054177405.1 Leptonychotes weddellii
CGGTTGGGTGAGCCTGGTGGTGGGTATTGAGGAGGGCACATTCTGCATGGAGCACTGGGTGTTATGCACAAACAATGAATCATGGAACACTTCATCTAAAACTAAAGATGTAATGCATGGGGATTAACATAAGAATTAAAAAAAAAAAAAGGCAACCTACTGAATGGAAGAAGATATTTGCAAATGATATATCTGATATGAGGTTA
>NW_027975082.1:0-206 GCF_054177405.1 Leptonychotes weddellii
GCGCCCCTCCATTAGGAACTTTTAAAAATATAAATTAATGTCTTGGTATTGTGGCTTCTGTAGCAGTCTCTTGTGTTTTAGAAGAGCATGAATCAATTCACCAAGGCTACAGCCTCTTACATTGTAAACCAGTGAAATTAAGTTTGTGAATCTGAAAAGCTGAAAAATTACTCCTGGGACTGAGGAAAATGTGAGAATAAGACTGA
>NW_027975083.1:0-206 GCF_054177405.1 Leptonychotes weddellii
GATCCCCAGAACTTATCTTAAAACTGAAAGTGTGTACCCTTTGACCATTATCTCTGCATTGCCTTCCCTAGCCCCTGACAACCACAAATCTACTCTGTTTCTATGAGTTTGAATGTTTTTATTTATTCATTCATTCATTATTTGTTTATTTTAAAATATTTTATTTATTTATTTGAGAGAGAGAGAAAGTGAGAGAGAAAATGAGC
>NW_027975084.1:0-206 GCF_054177405.1 Leptonychotes weddellii
AATATCCAATTATCCTAGCCCCATTTATTGAAAAGACTTTTTTTTCCATTGAATATTTTTAGCTCCCTTGTCAACAGATAAGGATTTTATATTTATTTTTTTTATTCTTATGTTAATCCCCATACATTACATCATTAGTTTTAGATGAAGTGTTCCATGATTCATTGTTTGTGCATAACACCCAGTGCTCCATGCAGAATGTGCCC
>NW_027975085.1:0-206 GCF_054177405.1 Leptonychotes weddellii
TATTTCCATACGCTAACCAGAACTAGAACAGAAACACCCAAATCAGCCCACCTTTAGAAATTAATTTCATACCAACATGCTGTCAAATGGCACATTGATTCGGGTACGAGATAAAGCAGAAGTCAACAATCTGAAACACTGCATTTAAAATATACAAAAGAACATCTATAACGAAGTAAGAAAGAGTTCAAGTTTCAAAAGAGACA
>NW_027975086.1:0-206 GCF_054177405.1 Leptonychotes weddellii
AACGGGGAGGGGCAGTGGGAAAAGGAGACTCTCAAGCAGACTCCATGCCTGACATGGAGCCCAATGCAGGGCTCCATCTCACAACCCTGAGATTGTGACCTGAGCCAAAATCAAGAGTTGGACGCTTAACTGACTGAGCCACCCAAGCTCCCCTATATACCGTATTATCATAATAAAGTAAACTAGAGAAAAGAAAACGTTATTAA
>NW_027975087.1:0-206 GCF_054177405.1 Leptonychotes weddellii
GTATGTTGTCAAGATTTTTAATTTTTGCTAATGTGATTATTTTAAAAATTTCAAAATAGTTTTGATTAGAGCTTCTCTCATTATGATTGAATTTAAAGATCTTTTCACATATTTAAGAGACAGTTTATCTCTTTTTAAAAATTGTTCATGTCTTATGTTCATTTTACTATATGATTTTTTAGTGCCTTGTCCGAAAATTTAAAAAA
>NW_027975088.1:0-206 GCF_054177405.1 Leptonychotes weddellii
GGTATTGTCTCCAGTTCCTCCTTCTCTCATATATGAATATCTTAGGTCAAGTAGAGAATCTGTTATGTGAACAAGACCCCACAACACCATATATGGTTTTGGTTTTTCAAAAACCCCCTCTATTAATCTCAGGAAGTCAGATGCACTACTTCTTTGGGAAGGCCGGTGGGAAGCTCATGACTGTGCTTCAGAGAAGGAGCACTTTA
>NW_027975089.1:0-1107 GCF_054177405.1 Leptonychotes weddellii
ACATAACATAATAAAAAAAAAAGCACTTTCAAATCTATCTCTTCCAATGGCGGCGAGTGCACCCCTAGCATGGCTGCTGGGGGTTTCAGGCTTCTTGCTCATCACACTGAGAAGGTTTGAGACTGATGGGGAATGATTCCGTGGTGATGTAAGACATTACTTGGAAAGCCCTGGTGCTTCATTGTGTTTGCTTTTACTGGCTTGTGGAAAGTGAAAAGATAGCTATTATGTGGTGCTCTGTGGTAAAACTTCTCATTTCACAAGATACACACGTGTGGGTTTCAATCCGAGGACTTTCCAGCTACACGAGTGGTGACTACTCCATATGCCTTAACCTCTGATTTACCCCAGAAGAAATAAAGGTCACACTCTTCATAAAATACAGAACCATTTTTGCCGGTTAGAGTTTATTCTACACAGGAAAAATGAGGAAGTTTGATAGAATCAGAGCCAGAATATTCAAACAAAATAATTACTTGTCCGAATTATTCAGGATAAGAAGTTTCTCCCATTAAATAATGGCTTTACCAGGCCTATTTAAATAGCCTGATCAGCACTACTGAGACCTTATATTAATAAATATAGAAGATTTAAGGAAAAGAGGGTTACTTTTAAAATTGCTGAAGAGGTAACTAGTTAACTAAAAACCATGACATAAAATGTTGAAATATACTTACGTAGCAGAAAAAAGTGCTAACTGAAGATATGGATCTTTCAGTACCAAGCAACAGAGAATTCTTTTTGGCCCTAATTTACCTGGAGAATCTTTTGCCATCACTTAGAAGACTTTCATGTAGTCAAAATCAATTTCTCACACTCCCTTGGACCATTTTGTTGATTTTTGACATCCCACATATGCAAAATCATTTACTCAAAGTGATTAGAGAAGTGGAAAAATTAGAGTTTCATGGTTTACGAATTGGAATTTAGACAGATTTTACAGCTTTGCTTTTAAAGAAAGGAAATGTTTTCTGCAGTTAAGAAATCACTCCAACAGATGGGCCTATCTCCTCTATTTTTATTTCTAGTTGGCTTACGGGTGAATTACCCTGGACATAGTTATAAATTTGAAATTATAGGAACTGCTGAGGGGTGATTTTTTTTTTT
>NW_027975090.1:0-206 GCF_054177405.1 Leptonychotes weddellii
ATAGGAAGGAAGGTTACAGGGAAGCCAGCGCTGGGCCTCCGAGTTGGCGGTGGCAGACCTGTCCCCAGGAGAGTGCTGAGAACGAGTCCCTCTCCTTTTCCGTGCAGTTTGCGTCTGCAAGCAGTAGTTTGCGCAAATTGCATAAGCATTTCCCTTAGCTGTGCCCTGACATTCTTCAGGAGTTCTTTGCAGTTGAAAAGTACTTG
>NW_027975091.1:0-206 GCF_054177405.1 Leptonychotes weddellii
GCCTGGTGGTGGGTATTGAGGAGGGCACGTTCTGCATGGAGCACTGGGTGTTGTGCACGAACAATGAATCATGGAACACTTCATCTAGAACTAATGATGTAATGTATGGGGATTAACATAAGAATAAAAAAAAAATGTAGAGCATGAAATCAACCATAATACCTGGGTTGCTAAAATGCAGCATGGAGGCTGCTGAGGGCGAGGGA
>NW_027975092.1:0-206 GCF_054177405.1 Leptonychotes weddellii
ACTTGGAGCTGGTGTACTTGGTGACGGCCTTGGTGCCCTCGGACACGGCGTGCTTGGCCAGCTCCCCGGGCAGCAGCAGGCGCACGGCCGTCTGGATCTCCCGCGACGTGATGGTCGAGCGCTTGTTGTAATGCGCCAGGCGGGACGCCTCGCCCGCGATGCGCTCGAAGATGTCGTTGACGAACGAGTTCATGATGCCCATGGCC
>NW_027975093.1:0-206 GCF_054177405.1 Leptonychotes weddellii
AATACACGTCAGTCATTCTTTGTGCTTCATCTCATTTAATACTCAAAACATACATACTTACTAGGTTTGAATGTTATCTCCATTTTACATAAAAGAAAACAAAGCCTTGTATAGATTGTGTGATTTTCCCAGAGACACCCAGCTACTCAATGGTGAATGTGGGATTCAAACCTGACTAACATCTGACCCCAGGAACCAGCATTTCC
>NW_027975094.1:0-206 GCF_054177405.1 Leptonychotes weddellii
CTAACTGAATTTAAATTAAAAAAATTAAATATCTATGAGAGGATTGATGTTAAGTAAACCCACTGTCATCATTTTACAATATACGTAAGTCAAGTCATTATGCTGTATACCTTAAACTTATACAGTGCTGTATGTCAGTAATGTCTCAATGAAACTGAAAGAGAAAAGGAAAATACACACACACATACACACACACACGTGTGCAC
>NW_027975095.1:0-206 GCF_054177405.1 Leptonychotes weddellii
GACTCTGAGAAACAAACAGAGTTTTAGAGGGGAGGGGGGAGGGGGGATGGGTTAGCCCGGTGATGGGTATTAAGGAGGGCACGTACTGCATGGAGCACTGGGTGTTATACGAAAACAATGGATCGTGGATCACCACATCAAAAACTAATGATGTATTGTATGGTGACTAACATTACATAATAAAATTAAAAAAAAAAAAACAACGA
>NW_027975096.1:0-206 GCF_054177405.1 Leptonychotes weddellii
GACAAGACCACGACAGCATCCTGTCCAGCAGCCTCTGCAGGAGTGACTTTTGCAAAACATCCTGAAACAAAACAATGAACCGTAAAACATTGGTCACTATCACAAGGTGAGGCAGTTCGTCTCCAGATGGCAGCCCAAAAGACCAGCAACACGGGAACAATAACCCGAGAGGTAGACAGGTGCATGATCAAAGCCCTGATTGGGGC
>NW_027975097.1:0-206 GCF_054177405.1 Leptonychotes weddellii
TCTGTATTTAAGGCTGCTTACTTGGAATTTCACCCTCCAACTTGTGAGGAAGCTCAGGCCACAAAGAGAGTCTAGGTGTTTCAACTGCCTGCCTTAGCTATAGTCCTAGTCAACAGCCAGCATCAACAACACCAGAAGTGATGGAACAAATCTTCAAACACTTCCATCCCCAAACCTTTCAGCTGCCCCACCTGAAGCTAGGGGAA
>NW_027975098.1:0-206 GCF_054177405.1 Leptonychotes weddellii
AACCTGCAAAAAAAAAAAAAAGTGTGCTCACTCTGCAAGTGCAGCTTTAAAGTCTCCAATACACTCACACCCACCACAGTGCTGACCATGAAACTCCTCCGAGAGCAGCTGGTGAAGCCGGGTACCCTTGAGAGAAGAGACCGCCTTCACGTGTAACGCCTAGTACTGAACCAGCGTCCAATGGACTTTTCTTCACGAGGCACTAT
>NW_027975099.1:0-206 GCF_054177405.1 Leptonychotes weddellii
GTGTGTATCTGGGGGTGTGTCTACATGAAAAGAGTTCTAAAATCTAAAGCTATCCATTTTCTCAAGGCAGAGAGAGATGATGGGCTTTTCTTTTTTTTTTTTTTTTATATCTTCCAGAATTCCTACAGGAGATATTTCTCTACTAACCAAGTACATTAGAGACTAGATAAGCACTCAAAACAGATCTTACCACTGAAGCTTTATAA
>NW_027975100.1:0-1107 GCF_054177405.1 Leptonychotes weddellii
CAAATTAGTTATTTTCCTAGAAGTTACTTATGCTAACATGTAATTGTTTTATCATTTAAATAAATTAATGAATAAATATTTTTAAATTTCTCAGTTTTATGTTCTAATACCATAAATATCAATAGACACAATGACCATAAACAGGAGCTTTCTGGGATCCTCAATAAATTTTTAAGAGCATAAATGTATATGTGACATGAGTTACAGAATAAGACTCAGTTTAATTAATAGCAATTTAACTTACTTTACTTTGAATTTCACACACCATAAAAGGTGTTTACCTGGCCTCTATTTCTAACTATTGATATCCACCTTATAGGCATCCCTCTAATGACTTCCAGGAATTTGAATTCTCCCTGTCTCCTGCCAGATAGGGCTCAGCCAACACACACCAACTGAATGGCAACTCAAAGACTTGGCTGTCTAGTAACTGTACTCATCTTTCTCAGTTTTACAGATGATGCTAACACTTGAAGGTTGTAAGTTTGTTTATTGAGCATCTGTCCATCTCATCTCATTGGTGCCTCCCGGTGACTTAGACTTCTTGGCCATCTGAAAAATATGTCATTTGAATCACCATGTCACTGAGTCGCTGATGTTTCTTGTTATTCTATATGTTATATTCAAGAACTTGAACAGTTTGAGATTTCGCCCTACTTGCAAGCTAACAATTTAGCATGACACAATTTCATGGATACTGACAGAAGACATGAGACTCCTGGGTCAGAAACAAAGGACTTTATTACTCACAGTAATAGCAATAGTCTGAATGTCAGCATTTGGGCCACTTGTCCCCATCCCAACTCCCACAAGGCAATGAAAAATGGGCCAGGTGATGCCTGCACACACACTGAGTTGAGTTACAGGAGAGGAGCATTGAGCGTAAGGAACCCAAATGTTTTATAATGGGCAGTAAACCTGCCTGATTTTTGTCCCAGAAGAAGACATTATCTTTATTATGCTGGACAGTAAATAAAGCTGTCCTTTGCTCTAGGAGACACTATCTTAATCTTATGAGGCTGTTTACTACATAAACATCCTTGAATAGATGGTATAAAACAAAAGCAGTTAGTGCCTCTGCAGATAAGACAGAGAGGAAATGGAGAA
>NW_027975101.1:0-206 GCF_054177405.1 Leptonychotes weddellii
TCTCGGGCGCCTGGGTGGCTCAGTTGGTTGGGCGACTGCCTTCGGCTCAGGTCATGGTCCTGGAGTTCCGGGATCGAGTCCCGCATCGGGCTTCCTGCTCGGCGGGGAGTCTGCTTCTCCCTCTGACCCTCCTCCCTCTCATGCTCTCTGTATCTCATTCTCTCTGTCTCAAATAAATAAATAAAATCTTTAAAAAAAAAAAAAAA
>NW_027975102.1:0-206 GCF_054177405.1 Leptonychotes weddellii
AATCCCCATACATTACATCATTAGTTCTAGATGAAGTGTTCCATGATTCATTGTTCATGCACAACACCCAGTGCTCCATGCAGAACGTGCCCTCCTCAATACCCACCACCAGGCCAACCCATCCTCCCACCCCCCTCCCCTCTAGAACCCTCAGTTTGTTTTTCAGAGTCCATCTTCTCTCATGGTTCGTCCACCCCTCCGATTTC
>NW_027975103.1:0-206 GCF_054177405.1 Leptonychotes weddellii
GAATTGCGTTTATGGTTTCTAGACACTTTCCAGTTTCCAGAAATACAAGTTAGATTATTGGCTACTTAACCAATGAAAGCCATGCCCAAGCCCACCTCCCTTCTTCCCTGCACTCCAGACTGATTTGCCAAAAGCATCGATTAAAGAGATGCAGGCCTGCAAAAGCAGGCATTCCTACCTGCAGCCAGGCGCCCCTGCAGGAACCA
>NW_027975104.1:0-206 GCF_054177405.1 Leptonychotes weddellii
AAGATACTACATTTTCATCCGCTATCCTTATCTTCTATTTAAGCCGGGAAGGCAGGGACACATCCTCCTCCTCTTTATCCCCTGCAGCGGCTGCAGCAGTGGTTGCTGATCTGGTCCCTGTCAGTCTGCTGGGCCTTGCCGTGCTGTCCCCCTGCTTCATGAAAACGTGGGGAGAGCTAGTACTGCTCTTGCCTGGAGTAACAGCT
>NW_027975105.1:0-206 GCF_054177405.1 Leptonychotes weddellii
AAGCCCTCCCTGAGAATCCTGTGAATTCCCTGGAGCTTACTTGGCTGCATTGCCTTTAGTTGTCTTGATCTGCACCCAGTTGCCCAGTGTTATGCCTGACCAACCTATTCTTTTTTTTTTTTTTATTCTTATGTTAATCCCCATACATTACATCATTAGTTTTAGATGAAGTGTTCCATGATTCATTGTTTGTGCATAACACCCAG
>NW_027975106.1:0-206 GCF_054177405.1 Leptonychotes weddellii
CTGCCTCAGGGGGCTGTGTGGAAGGGCAGGCCAGGCCACTGACTTTGCTTCCTGCCCGCCTGCCTCCAGGGCCATCTCCTCCATTCTGGGCACCTGGCTGGACCAGTCTCGGAGGACTTCTGTCAGACCCCAGATTTTCCCTGCCTCAAGCAGCTGGTGGCCCATGTGCAGCTCAACATGCCCGGTTCCGACCTGGAGCGCCGTGC
>NW_027975107.1:0-206 GCF_054177405.1 Leptonychotes weddellii
AAATAGCGGGGGGCACTTGTGATGAGCACTGGGTGTTTTATGGAAGTATTGAATCACTGTGTTGTACACCTGAAACTAATATTACACTGTATGTTAACTGGAATTTAAATACTTTTGAAATTTTATTTTGCTAAATATAGTAAGAAAGGTGTTTCTGCTTTTATTTTTCCTTAACTGTGGAGATTTTAGCAGATATCAAAACCTTC
>NW_027975108.1:0-206 GCF_054177405.1 Leptonychotes weddellii
GATGGGGGGAATGCATCTGTGATGTTTTAAGCCCCCAAGTTTGTGGTGGTTGGTTAAAGTGGCCGTAGCGAAGTAATATACCAGCCTGGTACATTTTTTTTTTATTCTTATGTTAATCCCCATACATTACATCATTAGTTCTAGATGAAGTGTTCCATGATTCATTGTTCGTGCACAACACCCAGTGCTCCATGCAGAACGTGCCC
>NW_027975109.1:0-206 GCF_054177405.1 Leptonychotes weddellii
TCAACTTCCTGAAACGCAGCTAACAAAAATATTCGGTCAACTAGAATGGTTGGTTGCACTCTACTTTTTTTTTTTTTATATATATATATTTTTTTTATTCTTATGTTAATCCCCATACATTACATCATTAGTTTTAGATGAAGTGTTCCATGATTCATTGTTTGTGCATAACACCCAGTGCTCCATGCAGAATGTGCCCTCCTCAA
>NW_027975110.1:0-206 GCF_054177405.1 Leptonychotes weddellii
AAACAATAGATCTAACAGTTGGAAGGAAAAGTTAAGGAAAGTCAGCAATGAGATATTTACTTGCTAGATTTGATGGGGTCATAAATGGACTCACTAGTTTATTGCAAAGTAATAAGGCAAACAAAGAACTGCTCTCTGAGACTCAGTAGCTTGAGTATGCTGTCACTGGTCCTGACCACATCAGTACTGAGGAGTGACGCGCAGGG
>NW_027975111.1:0-12304 GCF_054177405.1 Leptonychotes weddellii
AAAAAAAAAAAAAAGATTCTCTTTCCCCCTCTCCCTCTGCTCCTCCCACTGCTTGCACACTTTATCTCTAAATAAATAAATGTTTAAAAAATAATAATAAAATAAAAACTATTCTGAGGAAATTTTCGTAAATTTGGATATATACTTTTACTAAGAAGTATTCCTTACAAGGGGTGCGTGGGTGGCACAATCAGTTAAGTGCTGACTCTTGGTTTCATCTCAGGTGGTGATCTCAGGGTCATAAGATCAAGTCCTGAGTCAGGCTCTATGCTCAGTGCTGAGTCTGCTTGAGTTTCTCTCTCCCTTTCCCTCTGCCCTTCCTGCTTGCTCATGCTCTCTCTCTCTAAAATAAATAAATAAATCTTTTAAAAAGAGAGAAATATTCCTTGCAGAAACATAATGGTTAAAAAATGGAAACAACCTAAATAACTAATAGTAGAGTAATAGTTACATGATACATGACATACCGGGTAGTGGTTGCCATGCTACCATTATAAGTTATTTAATTTCAAAGAATACTTAATATAATAGAAAGTTTCCCTAAGTATAATATCAAGAGTTAAGCAATATGTTTAGAAGGTTTTTTATAAACTCAATTTTGAAAATACGTATTTTTTAAATGATTATTTATTTATTTATTTATTTGAGAAAGAGCAAGCATGCATGTGAGCTGGTGGGGGGCATTAGGAAACGAAGAGAATCTCAAGCAAACTCCCCGCTGAGCACAGAGCCCAACTCAGGCCTCAATCTCACGATCCCTGAGATCATGACCTGAGCCAAAATCACCAGTTGGGTGCTTAACCAACTGAGCCACCCAGGTGCCCCCAAAATCTATTTTTAATATGCCCAAGTTATAACTCAGAACATCGGAGTAAGTATTGACTTTAAACAACCAGCACAGCCGTAATTGTCAACATCTGCCCTGAACAAGCCTATATAATTAACAAATTTATTTTCTTTTGTGTTCTTATTTGCTTGCAAAATAGGGGTTTCACAGAACTCAGGAGCAAGGTTAAAATGGCCTTTGACAGCAGGGTGGATGGAGCCATGGATCTAGAAGTCCCTTCTCTCTTTGTTTCATTTTTATCTCATTGCATGTATGTTCTGGTTCATTATTCATTCTCCCTTGAGACAAAGTTCTACTTCTATCTACATGGCTCAAAATAGGGATACAGAGAGCTCCCAGTGTTACCGATTAAAGTAAACAATATGGTAAGTCTTTCTTTGGGTCATAAGTCGAAATCGTTCTATATTGCTTTAGTTGCACAATCTTAGGCCATGCAAATGCAGCCAGAGAAGACAACTGCCAAGGTCCCATCCCTGTGACTAAGCAGAGGAGTCCTTACAGAAAAACAGAAGCCAGTCTGAGCTGAGGAGACAGTTCCATTAAGTGTCTCTGGCATAAGGACTCCATAATATTAACTTTGTTATCAGGTAGGATGTTTCAGTGACAAGTAACTGATACAATTTGAACTGGCTTAAACCATAAAGGGATTTTATTGGTCTCTACGATGAGAAGTCTCTAGAGGGAGGGTTTGTTTCAAATGGGGTTTCACTGAGTAGCAACATATTAAGACCAGGATCATTCTTTGTCCCTTCCTCCTTTGCTCTATTCCCTGGCTGTTTCTTCTGTTTTGAATTCTTATTGTGTGCCCCACCAGTAGTCCCAAAATGGCTGGCAGTGCATGCTTCCTTATTCATATCCAAGGAGATACTCTAAATGTTTGGCCCTTGAAAAATTCAACATAAATAGCACAGACTGAACACCCGTCTGCCTCAGTCAAGGTAGTTTAAATTTCTCAATATGCTACCGCTATTTGGGCCACTCTATGATTGTGGAATCCCCAATGAGGACACTCGGGAATCTTCGCGTACCTCCTGGATTATTTATCTCCCATCTTCAAGGTTAATTCACATGAAACAATTTCTCTTGTTAAATGCCAGTTTTGCCCTAAGGTATGAATGTTTAATCCTCATGAAGGTAGTGGGAGTTACATGTGTGCGATGGTTACAGTCCCTTAACTAATTAGTGGTGAGAGGATGTTAATAAGAGAGTGATTTATATAATACTAAGGAACTGCCAAATACAGTAAAATCTAATTTAGACCAACTGGTGGAAAGCCAGACTTAACTGGTAGAAAAGTAAGAATTATAGAATATTTTTAAAGAAATTATATATCATGATTGTCCAACGTGTTTGGTAATTCAAAGCATTTCTCAAGCTTTCATGGAGCAGAGGGTATCAAGTGTTGCCAAGTAGAGACACCTTTGAAAACTCCTTTAAATGAATAGATAATAGTGACTGTGATTATCATCATGCAACATTTTTGAACATTAATTAATATTTTTAAGTTTGGGATTTTTCTTTCCGAACCTATTGTAGTCCTGCAGAAATTTACTTACATTACTACATTGCTGAAAAAGCCATTCACAGACTTGGGATGAGCAGTTCTACTTTCTGGGGACCCAAAAAAGGCAAGCAAGTAGCTCCTGGCTAGGAGGCTGGGTGGCTCAGTGGGTTGAGCATCTGCCTTCAGCTCAGGTCATCATCCTGGAGTCCTGGGATCCAGCCCTGCCTCGGGCTCCCTGCTCAGCGGGGCATCTGCTTCTCCCTCTGCCCCTCTCTCTAATAAATAAAATCTTTTTAAATAAAAAAAGTAGCTCCTGGCTCTTCCTGGACTACAAACAAGCAAGTGAAAGAAGATATATAAACTTGTTAAGAGCCTAATGTGGTTTAGCTGTCCCCTTACTCTTTACATACAACACATATTCATAGAGTGCTTACTGTATTTCAGTCACTGTTCTAGGCACTAGGGTGCAAAAAGGGGGGCTTACAGGCCGAGTTAGTGTTTGTATTTGATTTGAAGCACCATGGGAGGTCATTTGACAGTTTTAATCGACAAAATCTGATTTGTATTCCCACATGTAAGGTGGGGGTAAGAAGAGTAGACTGGACCAAAGTCAAGAGGGTTGAGTTAATCATATTTCCCACAGCATCACACGGTGTCATGGTGGCCTATGGGGGTGCCCTTTTTCTGCATTTATATTTATATTCCCTTGTATTCAGAGAACTCACCCCCATCATGTCCTCTACCACAGATTATCAGTCTTATACATTTGATGGCTCTTTTTATTAGTGTGTGCTCTTATAAAGCATGTATTGCTCATTTTGTTGACATGTATTTCTGATGGACATATTGCACTGCGTTACGTAACTCCTTTAGGCTTTCTCTTTACTCAGCACTATTAAGACATGCCAGTTTGTATGTACCCTTGGCTGGTTCCTTCTCAGAGCTTCATGGAATTCCAAAGCATGAACCCACTATAACTTGCATGTCCTTTAACCAAGCAAAGAACAGATTGTTTCCAACTTCCCACTACAATAAAGCTAAGAGGAACATCCTTATACAAGTTCCCTTATCAACCTGAGTGGGACTCTCTAGTACATATATCTATTATAGAGTATAAATATATTTCATTTAATCAGCAACTCCAGATTGCCCCCACAGAAAGGTTGTTCCTGTTTAGAACTTCAAGACAAGTGTCTGAAAGCTCCTATACCCCCGAGTCCTATGAATAACTTATATTATTTAGCCGTCTAATTCTTCTCAATGTGATGGGTATAAATTGGTATCTCCTTACTGTTTTAATAATCATTTTTCTAAATATTAATGAATATGGGTCTCTTGATGTATGTTTGTCAACCTTCTGAGCTTTTAATTTGTGTACTGCCTGTTCATATCCTTTACTTGTCTTTCCATTCGTATTCTTATTTCTTGATTTGTAGAAATTCCACTTGCATATCTAAATACGATCCCCATGATTGAAAACCTCTTTTTCTAATCTGCCAACCCTGTACTAACTTTGCCTATTACATCTTTCATTTGGACAAATGTTTTGATTTTGTTACAGTCAAATTTATTGACTTTTACTTATGGCTTACACTTAGGGCCTTTGTTTTAGAAATCTTTCTCCAATTTAGGTCCTAAAATTGTTCTCCTACATTGTTTTCCACTCATGTTTCATGTTTACCTTTGACACTCAGGTCTTTAATCCATTTGAAGTCCACTTATGCATATAGTATTATGAAGGGATCTAATTTTACTTTGTTGCCCACCTGAGCTAGTTTTCCTGACATTGTCATCTCTATTGATTTATAAATCATCTCTATTGATTTATGGTGCTGGCAACCAAATATTGTTTGCTGAACTCACCTTTCTGTTTCTTTGATCAATTTGTCTATTTTGGTACCAATCTCATACAGTTTTAAAATATGACTTATTTTTTAAGGCACTCCATTACTCACTACTTTTTTTTAAATTTTTAATCCCTTCATGTGTTTGCCCACCCTGGCCCTTCCAGTAGAGTAATCAATAGTTTGTTTTACTGTTCTTTTCTGGTCATCTAAATTTTCAATAAGTGTAGTGAGTTCCTAAAACAAAAATTTCTGCTGGAATTTTTTTGACATTCCATTGACTTTAAAGATGAAATTAGGAAGAAATTATCACTTTGTTTATTCAGCTTTTCTTTCATATTTTTATTTATTTATTTTTAAGATTTTATTTATTTGAGAGAGAGAGAATGAGAGAGAGCACATGAGAGGGGGGAGGGTCAGAGGACAAAGCAGACTCCCCACTGAGCAGGGAGCCCAATGCGGAACTAGATCCAGGGACTCCAGGATCATGACCTGAGCTGAAGGCAGTTGCTTAACCGAGCCACCTAGGCGCCCTCTTCTTTCATATTTTTAAATTTAGTGTTAAACTTTTCTCTGAAGAGGTCTAGATTTATTTTTGTTAGTTCTTAGATATGTTATAGGTTTTTTTACCATTATGTGTAACTCCATATTTGATTATGTTTTTCTTGTTCATTATCGATGGTGTAAAAAAATTAACAAATTTTATTTGTTGATGACACAAACAGTAACCCTGCTGATCTTCTTACTGGCAAATGTGGTAGCCACTAGCCACATAGGACTCTTGAGTACTTAAAATGTAGCTAGTGCCACATGTTGAAATAGAAGTATTTTGGAAGATTGAGTTAAATAAAGTGTAGTAAAAATTAATTTCATCTGTTTACTTTTGCTTTATTTAATTTTAGAAAATGTAAAACGATGTATGTGGCTCACATTGCATTTCTATTGGACAGCACTGCTATAGATGAGCATGTCATCTGTGTATAATGATAGAATTATTTCTCCCTTTCAAACCCCACATATGTTATTTCTTTCTCTTTTTTATAGCATGCTGGATGACACATCTAATACAATGTTAAACATTAACAGAAGTAAACATCCTTGTCTTATTCCCAGTTTTGAAGGGAATATGGCTAATAGTTTGTCATTAGGCACAAAGTTTTGTGAAATCTTTTGGTATAGACACTAGCTATAAAGAAAATTCTCTTCAATTACAAGTTTATTAAGTGTTTATAAGTAAGTGGTAGTCTTTGGCAAAAGCTTTTTTCCACATCTATCCATATAATCAAATCATTTTTCTCATTCAAACTATTAATGCAGTTAATTACCAGGATGGATTTTGTAATGCTGAACCATCCTTACATTCTAGGGATATATTCTGTCTTATTATGTCAGTTTTAGTCTATTTGGCTCTGATAATCTGATTTTGATTTCAAAGAAATAACTTTGGCTCCTCTATGGAAATTGGGTTGGGGGAAGAGTGTGGAATCAGGAATGTTTGTGTGTATTTATATTATAATTTCACTACACAATCTTCCTGATATATTTACTCTTTGATTGTTATGAACTATCCCACCTTATCTCTTCTTGAGATAATTCCTGATTCAAGGTATATTTTGTCTGATGTTAATATAGCTTCTCCAGGTTTCCCGTTCATATTGCTTGCACTCATATCTTTTTTTCTCCAGTTTCTTTCTATCTATTTGTGACTTTTATTTAGAGTTTTTCTCTTATAGACAGTATAAAGTTGGTTCTTTTTTTTAATCCAGTCTGATAATCTCTAATTTTTTTATTAGAGTGTTTATTCCACTTATATTTAATGTAGTTAAATTGGTTGTATTGATTTGGTTGTATTTAGATTTGGTTGTATTTAGATTTGGTTGTATTGATTTGGTTGTATTTAGATTTAAAATTTTGTACTTTTGTTTTTATATTTGTTTCATTTCTTTTTGATCTTCTGTTATTTCTTCCTTGACTTCTTTTGAGTTGATCAGTTATTTTTTAGAACTCCATTTTAGTTTGTTTATTGACTTCTTAGTTATATCACTTTGAAATTTTTTTAGTAGTTGCTGTAGAGACTACATTATGTCTCTGAAACTTATCCCAATCTATCTGAAGCTAACATATAATTATTTAAATTAAAATATTAAAAACTTATAATGGTTTTAATTTCCATGCATATCCTTCAATAGGCAGAAATCTAAGATGGTCCCCCTAATTTCTGTCTTCTGATGTGCCTGTCCCATATAATCCCTTCTCCTTGAATGAGGTCAGAACTTTTGCATATGATAGAATATCATTCTGGTGATTAGGTTTATTAATCATTTGAATTTGAGTTCATCAAAAGAGAAATCATCCAGATGGCCTGACATAATCACATATACCCTTAAAAGGGACTGGTCCCTTCATGAAGTCAGAGAGATTCAAAACATGAGGGGACCTACAGAGGGAACAACATAGCAAGGAAACATGGGAAGCCTCTAGGAGCTGAAAGTAGCCCCTGGCCAACTGCCAGCAATAGACCGGAAGCCTCGGTCCTACAGCTGCATGGAATTAAATTCTGCCAACAACGATGTGAGCTTGAAAGAAGACCCTGCGCTCTAGAAAGGAATGCACATATCTGACACCTTGATTTCAGGTTTTGGAATCCTAAACAGAAGTCACAGTTTAGACTTAGGACCTACGGAACTGTGAGGTAATAAACTGATGTTGTTTTAAACCACTAAGCTGTGATGATTTGTTACACAGGCTCCATTCTTAGCTATTGTTATCATATGTATTATCTCTACAGACATTGTAAACCCATCAAAACAGTGTTATCATTTTTGCTTTAGAGAGGTATATATATTTTAAATACATCAACAGAAGAGGAGAAAATACAGTCTTTTATATATAATAACGTATTTATCATTTCCAGAGCTCTTTTTTTTTTTCAGATAAGAGATACAGATATAGATGTTTATGCTGTGATATGGGGTCTCATGTTTTTTTAGGTTCTTTTTAAATTCTCATATTTCCCACTTAAATTTCCAGCTTCTTTCCTAGGCCTGTAGTATAATCTCTGATCTTTATCCGGTAGCCTATGTTTTATCCACCTGCCTTGTCTTCAGCCATAGCTACCAGAATTAAGCAACATTATTGAACAGAAAACCAAAAACTCAAATTTTTATCTTTTGGAGTTGTAATATTTGAATTTAACCTTTTCTCTGGTTTCTGTCAACTTTTAGATTTTCATAATGCCTTTAAATGGTTTTTAAAATATGATATTTTATAGTTCATTCCTGAAGAGATAAACATAAACATTTCACTTTTCTACCATTACCAGAAGTTAACTTTTAATTATTTGTAAAGAAACTTCAAAGTTTTTTAATAAAGATTTTGTGTGTCTAAAACATTATTTTGATTTCATTTTTTTAAAGAGAGAGAGAGAGTGAACATGAGTGGGGTGGGGAAAGAAAGGCAGAGGGAGAGGGAGAAGCAGGCTTCCCACTCACTGAGGAGGGAGCCCGATGCAGGGCTAGATCCCAGGACCCTGAGATCATGACCTGAGCCGAAGACAGATGCTTAATGGACTGAGCCACCCAGGCGCACCTTGATTTCATTTTTTCAGAATATTTTTGCTGAATATAGAACTCTAGTTTCACAAGTCTCCCCCCCACCCAGCTCTTTAAAAATGTCATTTCTTAGCTATCTGGTTTGCATTATTTCCAATGAGAAATCATCAGAAATTCTTATCACTTTTCTCTTGTACATATTATTTTTCCTCTGACATAAGATTTTTCTCTTTATCATTGGATTTCAGCAATTTTTATATGATGTGCTGAGGTCTAGTTTCCTTTTGTTCTGCTTGGATTCATTGAATAACTTCTATTACTGTCTTTACATTCATGGATCTTTTCTTCTGTAGCATCTAATCTGCTGTTACGCTAATCACTGAATTTTTCATTTCAGATATTATAATATCACTTCTACAAGACCCAATTGGCTCTTTTTTGTAGTTTCTATTTCTTTACTGAAATTATTGTTATTATGTGTCTACTTTCTTTCAAATCCTTGAAATACTTGTTCTAAAATACCTGTTTGACTATTCCATCTTTTCTGTAATTTCGAGGTCTGTTTCAAATGACTCATTTTTCTTCTCCTTATGGGTAATATTTTCCTGTACATTCCTATGTCCAGCAATTATTTACTTTGTGCTGGATATAATGGATGCTGTTTTGTTGAGTATGTAGATGTTTAGTATTTGGTTCAATGGGATCCAGATTTAAAAGTTCCTTTTTCCAACTCCCTTTTGCCAGAAAACCTACCTGCTTATAATCGAGTCACTTTATGACCCCCCAAACTCTGATCTCTGTCTTCTTGGTTCAGTAAAATTGCCATCTCTGTTTGGGTTTCTTCACTTTGCAATGCAATCTGTAAAGTTCTTCTAAGGTAAAAAGAATGATTATGGGTCTTACCTTGTTTGCTTATGTTCTCTTAGGCATCACAGTTTAGTTCTGTGCTATCTTTTTTCCAACATCTGTAAATAGTAATTGTTACATATATTTTGTGCAGTTTTATAGTTAAGTACAGAAGGAGGGGTGGTTTATATAGTTACTGTCATGGCCAGAAACAGAAATTTCAGTCTTTTAATATCTCATCTATGGAAGAAAAGCCTGGTCCCAGAGCCTGTTGTGGGACTAAAGGTAATAGGAGAATTAAATTATTTCAGTTATTGGGAGAATATTGTGTGGGCATAAAATCAGACTGGCCCTGAAAAGAAGGAACTTGGATTAAGTCACCTCTTAGGTTCTTCTCAAATTCTATTTTATTTTATTTTATTTTTTTAAAGATTTTATTTATTTATTTGAGAGAGAGACTGAGAGGGGGGAGGGTCGGAGGGAGAAGCAGACTCCCTGCCGAGCAGGGAGCCCGATGCGGGACTCGATCCAGGGACTCCAGGACCATGACCTGAGCCGAAGGCAGTTGCTTAACCAACTGAGCCACCCAGGCGCCCGGTTCTTCTCAAATTCTAGATTCCATATTTCTACACTTACTATAAGACAGGATACTTTAATTGTAAATGATAGAAAACATAAACTGAATGAAACTATATAAGTAAACTAGTTGGGGGTATTGTAGGCTTCAGGACTAATTTGATCCATATTCTCTGAGATTCATCTTCCCATTACGCAAGTCAGTCTTTCTAAGGTATCAGTATTACTCTAGCTCTGATTTTCCTTCTCATCACGCGATGACTATCACTATCTCCTGCCTATGTGTTTCTTCCTTTCAGTCCAGAGGGGAAGCCTTTCTCTGTCAAACAGAAGTCCATACCTTCTCTCTGACTAGACCAATTTAAATCATATATTCACTCAAGAGCTAACTATTTAGAGAAGGAAATAGGAAAGGTTTAGTGCACTTCTCTAAACCAATCATAAGATTAGGGAAATGGGATGACTTTCATTGGTTTAAACAAATTAGGGCTGCTCATCCCTAGGGGTGGGCCTGGGCTTGGCAACATTCAAAGCACCTGAGTGCAGCATAATGCGGGAAGAGTACAATGGATATTAAGAGAGCAACTATAATGCCCATTTATTTATACTCAAAAATTTGGAGACATACCGCTTTCTCTTTAGGGCATACATGCTAAAATGATTCATGTAGCTCAAATTGCTTTCTAATTCTTAGATGCATTTATCAAGGTGAAAGAAGGGCTCTTAATTATTAATATTTTAAGTGGAAAGAACAACATTTAAGATACTTTATAACAAAAGATTGGTTGGAAATCCATACACTGAAATATAGTAGTGGTTATTTATGAGTCATAAAATTATGATGACTTTTTCTGAGGGTTCATTTTTTGTGTTTTTCTGTCTTCTGCATTAGGCATATATTTCTTTTGTAATTGGAGAGAATAAATAAATCCATTAAGCTGATGCTTGTGGAGTTGTAAGAAGAAACAGTATTTCAACACTAGGAGAAGCAATCAGTGTTGTAAAGCATGTGTGTGTGGATAAGTCAGTGGAGAGTGCAGATTGCCGGCTTAGCTCACCCAGGTTCATGGCCTGGCTTCACCCATATACTGCCTCTGTAGAATGGGGCCAATAACACAGTTCACTTATTGAATGTATCAGGCCCTTTGACAAGCCTGTTCATAAATAACATACATTTAATCCCTACATTAGTGTAAGATGGGAATCTTTTTTCACATTTCACAGAAGAGGGGATTTCACATATTCAAATATTATATAAATGGTCAAAATAACACAGTCAGCAGGAGGAAAAGCTGATTTGAACCCATATGCCCAAGTTCAAAGTCCTTACTCTTCAACTCTACTCAAGCGGTTCTGAAACTTTGGTGCACATAGAATCAACTGAACAGCTTGTTACAACACAGATTTGGGCCCAGAGTTGTGGGTTCAATAGGCCTGAGAATGGCCTGAGACTATATAATCCTAACGAGCTCTCTGGTGTTGCTCAGGCTGCCGGTCTGAGGACCACTACTGCTCTATCCTACATTTTTCTCTCATTGTGCACCCTCAGTTGTATAATAATTTTAGCATAATTTCTCTTACGTGTAAGCGCTAACTCTTCTTTATCTGGGTGTTTGTTTCCTAACCCCTGTCTTTGTGATTTTTGTACCCTGATAAAGTCCCCAGGTTTATAAAGAGGCTTGAGAAATTCTCCCTAGAATCCTTATTTCTAATACTTTCTGCAATCTGGTGCCCTAAATGGTTTTTTAGTGGTCTCAAAGAGTTAATGCCCTTCCCACTTCATAATTTAATTTTAGGGAATAAATAAGCTACAAAACAAAACCTGCTATCATAACAATCCATTTACCAGCATTTTGAAAGCATTAAGGTAATTTACTGCAAAATCATGTCCCGTAAATAAAAACCTCTCTGTAAGCTCTTGGTTTCATTTTAAACTTCTTTTTTTCTCTTTTTTCTGCAGCTATATGGGTGGGTTGGTAATAAATTTATCCTTTGGGGCTCTATTACCTTCAGGAGGTTTTCTCTTTCATTATCGTACTGAGTTTTTCTATCAGCCTCAAATTTTGGCTAGGAAGATAACATACAGCCTGGACCAGAGATCCTGAGTGCAGTGTACTGAGTAGGAAAATGTGTTCTTACTTTTTGCATGTTCCATTTCTCAGGTAAGTTATAATGTGGTCAGCTTATGAAGGACTAATGTGATCCCCTCCATGGTGTTCAAATCACCCTCTAGTTAGTTAGCATCAATCTAGTTAGTATCAAATCACCCTCTAGTTAGTATATGTCTGACCATAAGGTAAGATCCTTTTTTCTAAATTATTCATTAAAATAAAAAGAATCTCCTTAAACATCTTGTATTACAGTGAACTCCCAATTATATTATATTGAATTAGATAGCTGTTACAGCAAATGTCCTCATGTTATGCAAATGGATACTTGTGATTAAGAGTTGACTTATGTTTGGATATATATGGTACTTCTATCATTTTTATTTCCAGAATATTTCAGATCTAAGAAACTGAAATAAATTAGCTTAATTAAGATTCTTTTATTACAAGGGATAGGAACCCACTCAAGCTGCATTAGCTTAAGCAATAAAGGGGATTGTTTTAAGAATGCATGATGTCTTCATGAATTCCAAGGGCAGCAAAAACTAAGCTTCTGGAAGGGACCACAATAAGGAACTGAATGACCAACAAGAACCCATGCAACGTTCTCTCTTTTTTATATTTTTTTCTCTTTTCTGCTTGAATCTTTTCTCTGGGCACAATTTTCTCAACTTCTCTGTGCATATGGAGGAAGGAAGTCCACTCCACAACTCCTGAGAATACATCTCCATTCAAGAAGCTAGCCTAGACGCTCAATTGCCTCTAAGTCCCCCTTCAAATTCTAGCAGAAAGAATCTAATCAGTACATCTTACATCAGAAATCTAAGAGTCCTGGGGCGCCTGGGTGGCTCAGTCGTTAAGCGTCTGCCTTCGGCTCAGGTCCTGGTCCCAGGGTCCTGGGATCGAGCCCCGCGTCGGGCTCCCTGCTCCGCGGGAAGCCTGCTTCTCCCTCTCCCACTCCCCCTGCTTGTGTTCCCTCTCTTGCTGTATCTCTCTCTGTCAAATAAATAAAATCTTTAAAAAAAAAA
>NW_027975112.1:0-1107 GCF_054177405.1 Leptonychotes weddellii
GGTGCAGTTTTGTCTGTCTGTCTCCTTGAAACCTGCCAGTCACCCCAGGCATTGCCAACCACAGAGCCTCCTGGAGTCCCCAAAGCATTCTGATTCATAAAACCCACCGGGGCTGTATTTTAAAATACAACTTATCGGTAGAACATTTTAAGTATGGAGATGAGGTCAGCATGTGCCCAGCATTGCAAAGGTCATTTGTAACCCACGGTTCACGAGAGGAGGGGACACGCCGCAGCAGGCCACACTTAGAAGCTCTTCTAAGTCATGCCGGTTGGTCAGGATGCAGAAGGAGCCTCCGGGGGCTGGAGCGTTTACTGTGGTTTCCATGGGGAGGGACGGGTGAGGCCGGCTTTGGATGGGTGGTTGGAATCATGCCTGTGGGGTTGAGGATACAGAGGCTGTCCTGAGTTGTTGAGTATCTGGCTCTGGGAGATTCAGGCAGGCGGCCTTAATCTTAAGAAGCCAACAGACACCGTGGTTGAAGTGTAGGCTCTGCACTGCTTGGCTGGCGTTTGAACAGTTCGGTCTGGAGCGACTTGTTTGCTATCTCTGCACATCGGCTAGGCCTGGGAGGGGCCGTCTCTGCAGGGTTAGCGGTGCTCCCGAATGGGGAAGCATCACAAAAGTCATTGCAGACCCTACACACACCACACACGCTATCAGCAGCTCACTGAGACAAGCACAGGACGGGAACCCTGGCGCGCCCATGGGCGCCATCATGGCCTCTCCTCCTAGCTTGGAAGGGACATCCTACCCCACAGGAACCTATATTCCCTGTAGCCATCCCAGACGCAAGGATCAGTGCATCCTACAGGGACCCCACTCAGTCCTGGAGTCACACCCTCAGGGGAGCTCCAGGCCCATGGCCCCTGTAGGCTACCCCCTTCATTCTTCAGAGCCCAAGGCCCTGTTCCAATCAGGTGCCCGTTACCTCAACAAAACGGCCTGTGAGTACGGCTCTGCCTTCGTCAACTTTCCGGGGAGCGAGTTCACGACTAAGGATCAGATTCTTCGTCACACAGGAAGACTGTTTTTTTACCTTTGCATTCGTATCCTGCAAAGCAGCATGGAGCCCAGCTCGATGTGGGGCTCGACCTCACAACCCAT
>NW_027975113.1:0-206 GCF_054177405.1 Leptonychotes weddellii
CATTAGGGAAATGCAAATCTAAAACCATATGAGATATCACCTCACATCTATTTGAATGGCTAATATTTTTTTATTCTTATGTTAATCCCCATACATTACATCATTAGTTCTAGATGAAGTGTTCCACGATTCATTGTTTGTGCATAACACCCAGTGCTCCATGCAGAACGTGCCCTCCTCAATACCCACCACCCGGCCCCCGCATC
>NW_027975114.1:0-206 GCF_054177405.1 Leptonychotes weddellii
GCCAGGATGGGGGAGTGATGGGACAGCAGACAGACACGGACAGGCTGGAGTCTCTAGGCATTCTTGGAAGGAAGGGGTTCCCGCAGACCACACGTACAGTGTGTCAGTAATGTCAAGTGGGAGCTATTTGGGGGTTTCAGAGTTACTCAACCTGAACTGAACTTGCAATTGATGAAGCACAATAAGAATAATCCCAACAGGGGCGC
>NW_027975115.1:0-206 GCF_054177405.1 Leptonychotes weddellii
CTGTCCCATCCCGCCCCCCCCCCACCTTCCTGGCATTGTCTGCAGGTGCCTTCACCCTGAAAATGAAGTCCTCTGCATGAGGCTGGGACTGGCTCGCTGTATTTGGCAGGGAAGGCGGCTTGGCCCATTTTGCACATGCATTTGGGAGATTTCCAAACAGATGCATATGCATCTTCACTTTCTTGGCAGGAGGGCTGAGAATTTAA
>NW_027975116.1:0-206 GCF_054177405.1 Leptonychotes weddellii
GGGACTCGCCGACACCTGCCCCTCACAGCCCGGGCTCCCATGTGGTGACGGTATGGGGAACAGCTTTACCAAAGCAAAGGGCCACCGATTCCAAGTCTTGAGCTGAGCAACACTAAACAAACAACACATAAATAAGTAAATAGCAATGGAGAGAAAAATCTTGCAAAGGATTTCTGCCTCTTCAACAAAGAATCAAAACAGAGAGA
>NW_027975117.1:0-206 GCF_054177405.1 Leptonychotes weddellii
CGGGGCACCTGGGTGGCTCAGTTGGTTAAGCGACTGCCTTCGGCTCAGGTCATGATCCTGGAGTCCCGGGATCGAGTCCCGCATCGGGCTCCCTGCTCGGCAGGGAGTCTGCTTTGCCCTCTGACCCTATCCCCTCTCATGTGTTCTCTCTCATTCTCTCTCTCTCAAAATAAATAAATAAAATCTTTAAAAAAAAAAAAAGAGAG
>NW_027975118.1:0-206 GCF_054177405.1 Leptonychotes weddellii
CTCCACTACTTACTATCTTTGTGTCCTTGAGCAGACAGGTCACGGCAATCCCTGTGCCTCTACTTCCCTCTCTGTAAAATAGGAAATAGTAACACCACACCCTCCCTTGCTGGAAGATCAGATGATTTAGCACATGTAAAGCGCTTTGTAAAACTCATGGGATACATTAAGCCCCATATATGTCACCTCTTGGTATGACCGACCCC
>NW_027975119.1:0-206 GCF_054177405.1 Leptonychotes weddellii
AGACTTTTTTTTAATTTATTCTGGCATCGCAGAAATGACTACACTGTGCTATATATACTATCAGAATTCCAATAGAAAGAAGCTTATAACTCTAGCCTCTTACATTACCTTTTCAGCATGAAGAAACAGAAGTTTTTTTTAATAACAAACATTGTTGCCTTCCTAAGAACATTCTTGAATAAACTCATTTTAAAACTCAAAAAAAA
>NW_027975120.1:0-206 GCF_054177405.1 Leptonychotes weddellii
TTTATTTGAACTCATCAAACTCAACACCCAAAGAACAAAGAATCCAATGAAGAAATGGGCAAAAGACATGAACAGACATTTTTCCAAAGAAGACATCCCAATGGCCAACAGACACATGAAAAAATGCTCAATATCGCTCGGCATCAGGGAAATCCAAATCAAAACCTCAATGAGATACCACCTCACACCAGTCAGAATGGCTAAAA
>NW_027975121.1:0-206 GCF_054177405.1 Leptonychotes weddellii
CCATCTACCTTTCTCTTCTTACAGTCCTCCATGCATATCTGTGTCCCAATGTCCTGTGCATATTGGATTAGCACCCATCTTAACCACCCCATTTTAACTTAATTACCTCTTTAAAGGCCCTATATCCAAATACAGTCACATTCTGAGGCACTGCGAGTTAGGGTTTTGATATGATTGGAATTTAGCCCATAATAAGTAGTTAAGAG
>NW_027975122.1:0-206 GCF_054177405.1 Leptonychotes weddellii
GCCAACAGACACATGAAAAAGTGCTCAATATCGCTCGGCATCAGGGAAATCCAAATCAAAACCTCAATGAGATACCACCTCACACCAGTCAGAATGGCTAAAATTAACAAGTCAGGAAACGACAGATGTTGGCGGGGATGCGGAGAAAGGGGAACCCTCCTACACTGTTGGTGGGAATGCAAGCTGGTGCAGCCACTCTGGAAAAC
>NW_027975123.1:0-1107 GCF_054177405.1 Leptonychotes weddellii
CATCTAGAACTAATGATGTAATGTATGGGGATTAACATAAGAATAAAAAAAAAATAACTTTAAAAAAAAAAAAAATCCAAATGCCCAGCTTTTCTTGAAAGGAAATGCACGGGGCTGACATTCCCTCGTGTTGGCAGAAGAGCAGCGTCCCCTTAGGTGTCCTTTCACGCTCCAGCGGGCGCAGCCCCTGCCACCCCTGGACGCTTCCTGCAGCCCGCCCACCCATGCACTTCACCCTGGTCATTTGAGCTTTTGACTTGCGTGTGTCACTGTCAGAATACAAGCATTTCCGAGGCATGATTTTGTCAGTTCGGATCACTGACGTCAACCCCTGGTCTGGAACAGTGCCCGGCACATAGTAGCTGCTAAGGGAGTATCTGTCCAAGGAAGCGGCGCACTACACCCCGAGTGCTGGAAGAAACTGCCTGGGTGGGCAGTGGCGACGAAAAAGGGCTTGCTTCCGAGTTTTGTCAGGACGTCAGCTTGTTCAAACCACCCACGCCCGAGCTGGCGGCTGGGGAAGAAGAGGAGACCCAGACAGGGCGGTGGAGTGTGTGGCCCTGTTCTCGGGACGTGGGGGACCCCCGGAGCCCTGGAGGGAGCAGAAAGGGTGCGCGCCGCAGCAGAAGCTCTACCGTTGCGCCTCCCGTCCTCTGGCGCTGGAATTTTCTTTCTGCCCCGCGCTGAGAAGAAAGGAATCGGTCTGCACGGTCTGCACGGTCTGCACCGGGAAACGGCGCTTATCTCAGCTCCTGCCCCGGCCCCAGCCCAGCCTGCAGCGTGGCTACGAAATACTCACTGGGTCTCCTTCCAGGGCGGCCGGGGCTGAGGGGTCCTCACCACAGAGCTAACACACACTTGGCAGGGGATTTTCCATCTCGAGTTCTGTGATGATGTGGGGTGAGGGTCTCAAATGGCCTAAAAAGGCACATGGACAAATGGCAGAAAGCAGAGCTGAACTGCCTGCCAGAGGCAAGTCCCCCGTGGGGTCTTAGTCGTTCTGAAAATGACTACCAGATGACCCAGGCCAGCAGGCCCCTACAATCAGATTGGGGGCGGGGGGACTGGCAAATCCGTTAGGAGCAAATGGGGCTCCTTCAAGTCCGT
>NW_027975124.1:0-206 GCF_054177405.1 Leptonychotes weddellii
ATATTAGGCTCTAGAATAAATATTCTTCATATTTTCTCATTTTAAGCTTAGGTACTCACTACTAATCATCATCAAGAACCTGATAAGCAGAGAGTCAATTTTTTTTTTTTTAAAGATTTTATTTATTTGACAGAGAGAGATACAGCGAGAGAGGGAACACAAGCAGGGGGAGTGGGAGAGGGAGAAGCAGGCTTCCCGCCGAGCAG
>NW_027975125.1:0-206 GCF_054177405.1 Leptonychotes weddellii
GAGAAACACAGGTGTGCATTTTGGAAACGAGAAAGTGAAATTTCCATGTGTCATTTTGAGCAGCGCATTGAGAAATGGTTGAAAGGAAAAGAGTGTAGTGAGTCCACAGCACATAAAAATATGCCCACACCCATAGCTCTCTCAGGCATAGTGAACTATTATTCGGACAACTGACATATATGGTATTAAAGTAGCTAAGAAGTTCA
>NW_027975126.1:0-206 GCF_054177405.1 Leptonychotes weddellii
ACACAAATAAGCAAAGGCAAAAAAAAAAAAAGTGAGAGAGAGACAAGCCAAGAAACAGACTCTTTTTTTTTTTATTCTTATGTTAATCCCCATACATTACATCATTAGTTCTAGATGAAGTGTTCCATGATTCATTGTTCGTGCACAACACCCAGTGCTCCATGCAGAACGTGCCCTCCTCAATACCCACCACCAGGCCAACCCAT
>NW_027975127.1:0-206 GCF_054177405.1 Leptonychotes weddellii
AAACAATAGATCTAACAGTTGGAAGGAAAAGTTAAGGAAAGTCAGCAATGAGATATTTACTTGCTAGATTTGATGGGGTCATAAATGGACTCACTAGTTTATTGCAAAGTAATAAGGCAAACAAAGAACTGCTCTCTGAGACTCAGTAGCTTGAGTATGCTGTCACTGGTCCTGACCACATCAGTACTGAGGAGTGACGTGCAGGG
>NW_027975128.1:0-206 GCF_054177405.1 Leptonychotes weddellii
CTCTCCCTCTCTGTGTGGTATTTTCCTTGTTCTACATGGGGACTGAGGTAAATGAGTGATTATGGTGCTTGCTCACTGGTAATATTTCTAGAAGGAAAAGCCAGTTCCTGCAACCAACATTTATTAAGCATCTACTCTGAGAATATAGTTGAAGAAAGGAATAAAGCCCCTTCCTTCATTAGGGGGGATTGGAGAGACAGGGTCAG
>NW_027975129.1:0-206 GCF_054177405.1 Leptonychotes weddellii
CTCCACTACTTACTATCTTTGTGTCCTTGAGCAGACAGGTCACGGCAATCCCTGTGCCTCTACTTCCCTCTCTGTAAAATAGGAAATAGTAACACCACACCCTCCCTTGCTGGAAGATCAGATGATTTAGCACATGTAAAGCGCTTTGTAAAACTCATGGGATACATTAAGCCCCATATATGTCACCTCTTGGTATGACTGACCCC
>NW_027975130.1:0-206 GCF_054177405.1 Leptonychotes weddellii
AAGATACTACATTTTCATCCGCTATCCTTATCTTCTATTTAAGCCGGGAAGGCAGGGACACATCCTCCTCCTCTTTATCCCCTGCAGCGGCTGCAGCAGTGGTTGCTGATCTGGTCCCTGTCAGTCTGCTGGGCCTTGCCGTGCTGTCCCCCTGCTTCATGAAAACGTGGGGAGAGCTAGTACTGCTCTTGCCTGGAGTGACAGCT
>NW_027975131.1:0-206 GCF_054177405.1 Leptonychotes weddellii
AAATATCACCAACCTCATTTATTTTTTATGTAGTCTTTAAGGTATCCTTTCTACCATTTGAAATTAAATGAACTGATATGAAATTATATGAATCATACTCTTCCCACCCTTCCATGTGACTCATAGAAATAAGTTTTGTTGGGGCACCTGGTTGGCTCAGTTGGTTGGGCATCTGCCTCCGGCTCAGGTCGTGTTCTCAGGGTCCT
>NW_027975132.1:0-206 GCF_054177405.1 Leptonychotes weddellii
CCGGCATTATCTCATATAACCCTCCCCAAATCCTCAGAGAAGAGGATTATAATCTCCCCAGGATGACAGCTGAAGAAACACGGGCTCAGAGAGGGTCCCACATTGATCTCAAATCACCCATGGAGAAAGCAGCAGCCTTGACTTGGAGAGCTATGTTCCTCCCACTGCCCCAGCTGGCTGGATGTGCTCCCTCACCCTGGCCAGCC
>NW_027975133.1:0-206 GCF_054177405.1 Leptonychotes weddellii
GGGCGCCTGGGTGGCTCAGTTGGTTAAGTGACTGCCTTCGGCTCAGGTCATGATCCTGGAGTCCCTGGATCGAGTCCCGCATCGGGCTCCCTGCTCGGCAAGGAGCTTGCTTCTCTCTCTGACCCTCCCCCCTCTCATGTGCTCTCTCTCTCTCATTCTCTGTCTCAAATAAATAAATAAAATCTTTAAAAAAAAAAAAAAAAAAA
>NW_027975134.1:0-1107 GCF_054177405.1 Leptonychotes weddellii
ATGGGTTGTGAGGTCGAGCCCCACATCGAGCTGGGCTCCATGCTGCTTTGCAGGATACGAATGCAAAGGTAAAAAAACAGTCTTCCTGTGTGACGAAGAATCTGATCCTTAGTCGTGAACTCGCTCCCCGGAAAGTTGACGAAGGCAGAGCCGTACTCACAGGCCGCTTTGTTGAGGTAACGGGCACCTGATTGGAACAGGGCCTTGGGCTCTGAAGAATGAAGGGGGTAGCCTACAGGGGCCATGGGCCTGGAGCTCCCCTGAGGGTGTGACTCCAGGACTGAGTGGGGTCCCTGTAGGATGCACTGATCCTTGCGTCTGGGATGGCTACAGGGAATATAGGTTCCTGTGGGGTAGGATGTCCCTTCCAAGCTAGGAGGAGAGGCCATGATGGCGCCCATGGGCGCGCCAGGGTTCCCGTCCTGTGCTTGTCTCAGTGAGCTGCTGATAGCGTGTGTGGTGTGTGTAGGGTCTGCAATGACTTTTGTGATGCTTCCCCATTCGGGAGCACCGCTAACCCTGCAGAGACGGCCCCTCCCAGGCCTAGCCGATGTGCAGAGATAGCAAACAAGTCGCTCCAGACCGAGCTGTTCAAACGCCAGCCAAGCAGTGCAGAGCCTACACTTCAACCACGGTGTCTGTTGGCTTCTTAAGATTAAGGCCGCCTGCCTGAATCTCCCAGAGCCAGATACTCAACAACTCAGGACAGCCTCTGTATCCTCAACCCCACAGGCATGATTCCAACCACCCATCCAAAGCCGGCCTCACCCGTCCCTCCCCATGGAAACCACAGTAAACGCTCCAGCCCCCGGAGGCTCCTTCTGCATCCTGACCAACCGGCATGACTTAGAAGAGCTTCTAAGTGTGGCCTGCTGCGGCGTGTCCCCTCCTCTCGTGAACCGTGGGTAACAAATGACCTTTGCAATGCTGGGCACATGCTGACCTCATCTCCATACTTAAAATGTTCTACCGATAAGTTGTATTTTAAAATACAGCCCCGGTGGGTTTTATGAATCAGAATGCTTTGGGGACTCCAGGAGGCTCTGTGGTTGGCAATGCCTGGGGTGACTGGCAGGTTTCAAGGAGACAGACAGACAAAACTGCACC
>NW_027975135.1:0-206 GCF_054177405.1 Leptonychotes weddellii
GGGACTCGCCGACACCTGCCCCTCACAGCCCGGGCTCCCATGTGGTGACGGTATGGGGAACAGCTTTACCAAAGCAAAGGGCCACCGATTCCAAGTCTTGAGCTGAGCAACACTAAACAAACAACACATAAATAAGTAAATAGCAATGGAGAGAAAAATCTTGCAAAGGATTTCTGCCTCTTCAACAAAGAATCAAAACGGAGAGA
>NW_027975136.1:0-206 GCF_054177405.1 Leptonychotes weddellii
AAAAAAACCCCAATATTTATATTTACAAAGAAAAAAGAAGATGCTGTGCTGGATGATGGAGGCTGGCTTCAAAGGTCAGGACTTTTGCATGGGAGAGACAGGAGAACCACCGGTTCTTTGGGGAGGATGAATCTGTCCACCCAGATAAGAGCAGCTGGGAGCTGAGGCCTCCAATGCACAGGGCTGGTGAACGTCATGCGCTGAGA
>NW_027975137.1:0-206 GCF_054177405.1 Leptonychotes weddellii
CTTACCTCCGGAGTGGTAAGAAGGCTATGTAGAGATGGTGTTCTCATTACGGCAGGAAGTGAGGAACATGGTTTTCCCTTATTTTTTTTTTTTTTTATTCTTATGTTAATCCCCATACATTACATCATTAGTTCTAGATGAAGTGTTCCATGATTCATTGTTCGTGCACAACACCCAGTGCTCCATGCAGAACGTGCCCTCCTCAA
>NW_027975138.1:0-206 GCF_054177405.1 Leptonychotes weddellii
TAGGAATGCCACTGACTTCTGTGCATTGATTTTATATCCTGCTACTTTACTGAATTCCTGTATGAGTTCTAGCAGTTTTGGGGTGGAGTCTTTTGGGTTTTCCACATAAAGTATCATATCATCTGCAAAGAGTGAGAGTTTGACTTCTTCTTTGCCAATTTGGATGCCTTTGATTTCTTTTTGTTGTCTGATTGCTGTGGCTAGGA
>NW_027975139.1:0-206 GCF_054177405.1 Leptonychotes weddellii
GGTATTGTCTCCAGTTCCTCCTTCTCTCATATATGAATATCTTAGGTCAAGTAGAGAATCTGTTATGTGAACAAGACCCCACAACACCATATATGGTTTTGGTTTTTCAAAAACCCCCTCTATTAATCTCAGGAAGTCAGATGCACTACTTCTTTGGGAAGGCCGGTGGGAAGCTCATGACTGTGCTTCAGAGAAGGAGTACTTTA
>NW_027975140.1:0-206 GCF_054177405.1 Leptonychotes weddellii
CCCAACATTTACATCAACATGGATGGGACTGGAGGAGATTATGCTAAGTGAAATAAGTCAAGCAGAGAAAGTCAATTATCATATGGTTTCACTTATTTGTGGAACATAAGGAATAGCATGGAGGACATTAGGAGAAGGAAGGGAAAACTGAAGGGGGGGAAATCAGAGGGGGAGATGAACCATGAAAGACTATGGACTCTGAGAAA
>NW_027975141.1:0-206 GCF_054177405.1 Leptonychotes weddellii
TCACTGATATGAGGAATTCTTAATCTCAGGAAACAAACTGAGGGTTGCTGGAGTGGGGGGTGGGGTGGGAGGGATGGGGTGGCTGGGTGATAGACATTGGGGAGGGTATGTGCTATGGTGAGCGCTGTGAATTGTGCAAGACTGTTGAATCACAGATCTGTACCTCTGAAACAAATAGTACAATATATGTTAAAAAAAAAAAAAAA
>NW_027975142.1:0-206 GCF_054177405.1 Leptonychotes weddellii
TGTGCTATATATTTGAAAGTTGCTAAGAGAGTAAATCTTAAACGTTTTTATCACAAGAAAAAAATTTCATAACTATGTGTGGTGTGGATGTTAACTAGACTTATTGTGGTGATCTTTTTACAATACTACTATACAAACTAATACAATGTATACAAACTAATACAATGTAATATGTCAATTATACCTTAAAAAAAAAAAAAACAAAA
>NW_027975143.1:0-206 GCF_054177405.1 Leptonychotes weddellii
AGGTGAAGACCAGGAAGCAGAAAAGAGCCCGTTAAAAAATTACATGTGTGTTTTTATTTTTTGAAATTTTTTATTGTTATGTTAATTACCATACATTACATCATTAGTTTTAGAAGTAGTGTTCCATGATTCATTGTTTGTGCATAACACCCAGTGCTCCATGCAGAACGTGCCCTCTTTAATACCCATCACCAGGCTAGCCCCTG
>NW_027975144.1:0-206 GCF_054177405.1 Leptonychotes weddellii
CGGGGCACCTGGGTGGCTCAGTTGGTTAAGCGACTGCCTTCGGCTCAGGTCATGATCCTGGAGTCCCGGGATCGAGTCCCGCATCGGGCTCCCTGCTCGGCAGGGAGTCTGCTTTGCCCTCTGACCCTATCCCCTCTCATGTGTTCTCTCTCATTCTCTCTCTCTCAAAATAAATAAATAAAATCTTTAAAAAAAAAAAGAGAGAG
>NW_027975145.1:0-1107 GCF_054177405.1 Leptonychotes weddellii
GTTCAGGTGGTTTATCTGGAAAGTGGTTCCAAGAAGTAAGAGTGAGGGAGTGGGGAAGAGGGAGGAGGGAAGGGGCCAGCCAATAAAGAGAATGTTCTGGAGCTGGTTACTACTCTGGGGGCAGTCAGGGCTCAGTCCCATGGAAACCCGCTAAGGAACCCTGTAGAACACACTTCCGAGTGGTACCTCTGAGGGGTGAAAAGCTGGGACATGGACCCACCAAGTTCTCTCCCTTGTTGGTTAAGACTCACACCTTGGTGCAATTCCCAGCACTCCTGGGCCATCTTGCACAGAGGCTCAGCAAGCTTGATGGCCCAGAGAGAGCCCTCTGCAGAGCAGCCAGGGATGCTGGGGATGGCCGCTGCTGGCACGTGAGGAAATGGGCCACCACAACGGGCAGGGGCAGGGGGCACTCAGAGGTGGCCAATGGGGTCCAGGGCAGGGTGCCATTTTGTTATCCCATTTACATACCAGGAGGTGAGTTGGGTCACAAATAGTGCCACCTGAGGTTTGCATCATGACACCAAAGGCCAATAAATCAGTAGACATTTATTAAGACGGATTATTTTTCCGAACCTGTGCTCCATGCTACAAAAATGAAAGCAATAGTCTGCATATGACTCGGAACTTCTTCGTATGCCCCACCTACTGGTTAGCAGGAAAAATATTAGCTTTATGAGCAAGTCTGGCTTAGAACTTTTAGTCGGATCTGATAACTTAAACAGTCTCTTAGGCAGAGGTGCTAGGTCCTCCTGGATAAAATAGAGCACCCCCTTGCGTGTCTTCCCCAAGTGGTATCCAGGTGCATGGGATCGGTGTGGTCTACTGCAGCGTTTCTCAAACTCTCTGTGGTGAAGTGCCATTTTAATTTTATTTTTAAAATATTTCCAACATGTGCTCCATAGACATTTTGTAAAACATAAGAAAACTAAGTTACTAGGAAAAATGAAATAAAGACATACAAAATCCGAAAACTCAAATTTTTATTATCAGATTGAGTGGACATAAAAGTACTCTGTCAGATTGCTTTAGGAGTATTTGTATGCTCACTCTCAGTTTCTGGACTTATCTCATCATGACTAGTAACTAATTTCACAGACTGGTACC
>NW_027975146.1:0-206 GCF_054177405.1 Leptonychotes weddellii
ATTTCTTTTTTTTTTTTTTAAGATTTATTTATTTATTTTAGACAGAGAAGGAGAGAGAGAGCACAGCTGGGAGATGGGCAGAGGAAGAGGAAGAGAATCTCAAGCAGATGCCCCAATGATCATGATCTGAGCTGAAATCAAGAGTCAGCAACTTAACCAACTGAGCCACCCAGGCACCCCCCAGATCTTGATTTCTAATTCCATTC
>NW_027975147.1:0-206 GCF_054177405.1 Leptonychotes weddellii
AGGAACAAGGTAAGCAGGGGCACAGGGATGCTCCCCATGGGGAAGGAGGCCTTTGCTCTTTGCCCTTGACAGTTGCACTCAGGGACTGTGGGTCAGGGATTGTGTCTAGGCATCTGCCAGGGAGGATGCCAAGACATGGAGAGGTGGTGCTCATGAGCCTCCCGGGCTGACTCTGGGCATGATGCCTGCATTTTCATGCATATCCT
>NW_027975148.1:0-206 GCF_054177405.1 Leptonychotes weddellii
AAATGGAAAAAAAAAAAAAAAATCTTTTAAAAAAATGGCGACCTAGCCCATACTCACACCCACCCTGGCCCTGAGTTCCTGCTCCTTTTTATCTGTCTCCATCTTCCTTTTTACCTATAGCACTGACCCCCTCTAACTGACTCTGTCATGCCATAGTGTTTACTACTCACTGCTGTGAACAAATGCACTTCTTGACGGCAGGGTCA
>NW_027975149.1:0-206 GCF_054177405.1 Leptonychotes weddellii
ATGTGTTTATCAGTGAAGGATTGTGCACCATCACACTAGGTGCTTGAAACAAGCTCTGTGGGTTATCATGGAACATCTCTAATAACGAGAACACCCCCGACACACACCAGTTTGCCTCATATTAAATTAAAATCCCTCACTTTACATCCAACTTTTATGACTTCCTCTGACTCCCCTCTGCTTAAGGATCCAGAACATTTACCTCC
>NW_027975150.1:0-206 GCF_054177405.1 Leptonychotes weddellii
CCTCTGGACCGTGCATTTGTCACCACTGATGAGCCCGCGTGGACAATTGTCATCCCCCAGAGTCCACAGTCTACATCAGGGTCGCTGCTGGTGGTGCATGCTCCGTGGGTTTGCACGAATGTGTGAGGACACGTACCCACCGTGACAGGGTCACACGGAGTGGTCTCACTGCCCGAAGCCCTCTGTGCCCCGCCTGCTCGTCCCTC
>NW_027975151.1:0-206 GCF_054177405.1 Leptonychotes weddellii
TGGTATGTTTTAGGTAATTAATAAATAAATGTTCTTATTCTTCCCTTATGAAAGCTTACTATACTTTTTGAAGAGTTTCATACCTGTATCCAAAGGTTTTTGCTATTATTTAAATATAATTTCAAGGAAAGTTTTTCTTCCTACTTTGCCATTTCATTCAACCATTTCTCCTATCAATAAAAAGTCCAAGCCTTTGTTTGTCTAAA
>NW_027975152.1:0-206 GCF_054177405.1 Leptonychotes weddellii
CTTTCTTTTTTTTTTTTTTTTAAAGATTTTATTTATTTATTTGAGAGAGAGAGAATGAGAGACAGAGAGCACGAGAGGGAAGAGGGCAGAGGGAGAAGCAGACTCCCCGCTGAGCAGGGAGCCCGATGCGGGGCTCGATCCCGGGACTCCAGGATCACGACCCGAGCCGAAGGCAGTGGCTTAACCAACTGAGCCACCCGGGCGCC
>NW_027975153.1:0-206 GCF_054177405.1 Leptonychotes weddellii
ACTCCCACTGTAGATGTATTTTAACATTTGGAACTACCCAGTCTACCCACATCTCCTGTTGTAGAGGCTGACCAAAGTGCATGTTTGTCTTCTGTCCATCTGTTTTCCCACCAGTAGCTAATAAGAGCAGTGTAATCCAGGGTGAGCAAACCCAAAAACTGGACCAGGATAATCAGATACCCTCTTCCACGAATTTGGAATTGGGA
>NW_027975154.1:0-206 GCF_054177405.1 Leptonychotes weddellii
GAGACAGGAATCCATCAAAATCCTAGAGGAGAACATAGGCAGTAACCTCTTTGACATCGGCCACAGCAACTTCTTTCAAGATACATCTCCAAAGGCTAGAGAAATTGTGATATTTTATCTTTGCTTCTGGAATAATGTATTTGACTAAGATCATAATCTAGCTGTTACTATTTTAATGAAGTTAGAGACTTTACATCAGTAATTAC
>NW_027975155.1:0-206 GCF_054177405.1 Leptonychotes weddellii
ACCCGCCGGAGGCAGAAGCGGACAGGTCAGATGGCGTCCAGCGTCAGGTCCACATTTTCCTTCATCTACGTCGCACTGTCGTTCAACTGATGTCAACACCATCACGGCCAAGTGGCTGCAGATCAACACCCAGGTAACACCCTCCGGGCTCTACATCGCTGACAGTACCTGTCCGACCCACACAGTCCCACGCCTCACTGTCGGAA
>NW_027975156.1:0-1107 GCF_054177405.1 Leptonychotes weddellii
TGTACTGATTGAAATGCTAATCTCTTCTGGAAACGCTCTCACAGACATTCTTAGAAATAATATTTTACCGTTCATCTAAAATTTCTTAACCTAGTTACTTGACACATAAAATTAACTATCTCCTGGGCAACACGTTGGTAATTATCCTGCTTGGGTTTTCTAACCCTAAATTTGTAGTGGATGTCTTTCATTAATTTTTGAAGACTCATTTGTTATGTCTTTATTTCTCTGCCCCACTTTCACTCTCATCTCCTTTTTATCAACCAAACTACATATGTGCTAGACCATATGTTGTACCATAGATCTAAAACTTTTTGTTTCTTAGTTTTTTTCTCATTGCTTTTCAGTATAGATATATTTCTTAATTGGCTTCATGTACTCCCACTGTTCAAGATATTCTTTTAAAAATTATCAATGAATTCTTTATAATACTGTATTTTTAATTTAACATTCCATTCGATTTTATTCCTTTTTATTGGTTTCTTTGTCTCTGATGAATTTTCCCATATCTTAATGCATATTGTCCACAAGTTTCAGTATGTGTTTTAGGATTTTTACTTACTTTAACGTCACTTTCTAATAATTTCAGGGAAATCTTTGTGTCTGCTTATACTGACAGTTTCTCTTATGACCATGTGTCATATTTTCTTATTTATTCATGTATATTGTGAGTCAAGTGTAATATGGTTATTATTATTTTTTTTAACGACATGCCCTTCTTTGAGCCAGATTACTTGAGTGGGGAGCTGAACCAATCTGATCAGTAGCTGAACAGGATCTGGACATTTTTAAATGTTTAACTTGATTTAGTTTACCACTAGGTTCAAATATTTTTAAGAATAAGATCAAAATTTTCCCTTCTTTGGGACTTGAGGTCTGAGAAAAGATGGAATTCAACAGATCTTTTTTGTGCTTTACAGCTGAGCTTCCACTTTCCACACCATAAATCTCTCTGTGCTCTATACCCTACCTACTGTCAGCTTTTTGTTCAATGGGTAATCCTTTTATCTTTTTAGTCTTGACATACTTCTGTGCCTGGAGACATCACTTTGATGGACTGTATAAAATGGGTCTCTCTCTGCTTTTCTGTCATCTTCCCATTACCTC
>NW_027975157.1:0-206 GCF_054177405.1 Leptonychotes weddellii
AAAAAAATCAGTACATACATGGACCTGCAGAAATTCAAACCTGTGTTGTTCACGGGTCAAATGCATTATTTTTATTCTTATGTTAATCCCCATATATTACATCATTAGTTTTAGATGAAGTGTTCCATGATTCATTGTTTGTGCATAACACCCAGTGCTCCATGCAGAATGTGCCCTCCTCAATACCCACCACCAGGCTAACCCAT
>NW_027975158.1:0-206 GCF_054177405.1 Leptonychotes weddellii
GGGGGGCGGCGCGGCCAGACTGGAGGAGGTACTCCGAACTATTGTTACTCCAAGTAGACTCTTCAGAGCAGGTTTCCAAGATGCAGCACTTAGTCAATGCTCAGACTGTGCCAGTGAGCAGAACCAGGACTGCTGAGACTCTCAGTCTGGAAGCATATGTCCCTCGTGAAATCAGGTGACTGACTCAGGATCCAGCAGAGTGAGAA
>NW_027975159.1:0-206 GCF_054177405.1 Leptonychotes weddellii
CGAGACATAAGGACAAACACCTCAGGTCTTCAGGACCCTGAGGTGCCTCGTGAATCACCAAAGACTTCAGGATATTTCATCGAATTATATTGTCTAATGATATTGTTGTGTGTATTTTATGTCATTCTAACTAAATTAGTTAATCAGAATTTTTCATGGACTGGGCGGTTCCTCTCCTCCAAACACTTTTTTTTTTTTTAAAGGAA
>NW_027975160.1:0-206 GCF_054177405.1 Leptonychotes weddellii
TATTTCCATACGCTAACCAGAACTAGAACAGAAACACCCAAATCAGCCCACCTTTAGAAATTAATTTCATACCAACATGCTGTCAAATGGCACATTGATTCGGGTACGAGATAAAGCAGAAGTCAACAATCTGAAACACTGCATTTAAAATATACAAAAGAACATCTATAACGAAGTAAGAAAGAGTTCAAGTTTCAAAGGAGACA
>NW_027975161.1:0-206 GCF_054177405.1 Leptonychotes weddellii
CAGCAGCGGGAACAGCTTGGGCAGTGATGGAAGCAGAGGACCAGAGATCCCCTGGACACAGTTTCTCTCTTACTCTCTGTCTCTGCTTGCCTCTTTCTGCCTCCTTATCTCTGCCTCTTCCTCTTTCCCCTCCTTCTCTAGTCTCTGCTTCAGCTTGGTCTGTCTCTCTCTTCCCTTCCTTTTCCTTTCTTCCTCTTCCTCTTCCC
>NW_027975162.1:0-206 GCF_054177405.1 Leptonychotes weddellii
ATAGGAAGGAAGGTTACAGGGAAGCCAGCGCTGGGCCTCCGAGTTGGCGGTGGCAGACCTGTCCCCAGGAGAGTGCTGAGAACGAGTCCCTCTCCTTTTCCGTGCAGTTTGCGTCTGCAAGCAGTAGTTTGCGCAAATTGCATAAGCATTTCCCTTAGCTGTGCCCTGACATTCTTCAGGAGTTCTTTGCAGTTGAAAAATACTTG
>NW_027975163.1:0-206 GCF_054177405.1 Leptonychotes weddellii
GGGGGGCGCCTGGGTGGCTCAGTCGTTGAGCGTCCACCTTCGGCTCAGGTCACAATCCCAGGGTCCTGGGATCGAGCCCCGCCTCGGGCTCCCTGCTCTGCGGGAAGCCTGCTTCTCCCTCTCCCACCCCCCTGCTTGTGTTCCCTCTCTCGCTGTGTCTCTCTGTCAAAAAATAAATAAAACCTTTAAAAAAAAAAAAGAACATA
>NW_027975164.1:0-206 GCF_054177405.1 Leptonychotes weddellii
CCCGGGATCGAGTCCCGCATCGGGCTCCCTGCTCAGCGGGGAGTCTGCTTCTCCCTCTGACCCTCCCCCCTCTCGTGTGCTCTCTCTCTCTCATTCTCTCTCTCAAATAAAATAAATAAAAAATCTTTAAAAAAAAATAAAATAAAAAAATTTAAAAAAATAACCTTTCCTTGTGAGTTAATTTTTTTTCTGCAGTCAATAAATAC
>NW_027975165.1:0-206 GCF_054177405.1 Leptonychotes weddellii
CATGAGACCCTCTTGAGGTGGAGACGAGCCATCAGAATCCTGTTAGAGTAGCTCCAGAGTGGCCAGGGGTAAAGCAAAAAGCATTTGAAAGACGATGGGAAGAGGGCCGTGCTTGTCCCGCGGTCCTGGGCCCTGAGCTTGGAGGCACACCCGGCCTGCTCTCTCAAGCTCTGTCTCCGCGGGGGGGGGGGGGGGGGGGGCCCCCC
>NW_027975166.1:0-206 GCF_054177405.1 Leptonychotes weddellii
ACTCAGATATGGATAATTGCATAATAGAGTATACTTACATCATACTGATTGCAGCAACCTTGGTATTTTCTCTATTCGAGTATGTTAGGAAACTCAAACTAGGGTGTTGTGTTTTTCCTACTGCATTCCTTCCATTATCCTTTCAATTCTGTGATTGCTTCAGTGTTGAATTCTGTGTAAATCTCAGTCAGAGTCAGACTTTTCCC
>NW_027975167.1:0-1106 GCF_054177405.1 Leptonychotes weddellii
CCCCCTTGTGATGGGGATGGGCTCAGCGGGAATCAGTCTTTGGGGCTTTTGTTCTCTGGCGGCTTTCCCTGGTGGCTTTCCCGTCTCTTCTGCGAGTCAGAGCAGAAAAGACCGTTTCCAACCCTCTGCCTCAGAGGAGAGAGATTGCAGTCTGTTTTTCAGTGAGCTCTCCAGGCCACACCATCTCCGTTTCTGTCCGTGCTGCTATAAACTGCAGCGGCCTGGGCTGTGCGCCCCTCCACAGCACTCCCAGTCCTGCCTCCAGGTCAGAGCACATCTCTGCCCTTTGTGCTTCTAAAACTGCCAGCCACTTCCCGTTTGCGCATGCGTGCGTGAGACCCCGCGATGCAGGGTTTCCTCCCGGAGGCTGCAGTTCGCAGGCGCGACCCTGCTGCTCCGGTTTCCGTCCCTGGGGGCTGCCCTGAAGTCCTTTCCCTGTTGCTACCGGTCTGCGCGTCTGTGCGCTGTCTGTAGCGCTCGAGGCTGTCACTCACCAGTGGTGTAGGATCCCCATGGCCAGGCACCTTCCTGCTGCCATTTATCCTCCGATATCTGCCAGCGGAATCACGGCTCCCCGCTTTGTACCTCAAAACCAACCACCTACGACTATTCTGTTTGTAGAGATCCAGATCTTCTGACATCTCAGGTTGCTTTTGTGGGTGCTCAGAGTGGTCTGGTAGATATCCAGCTCAATTCTGAGGAACAGTTGAAATAGAGTCCCCTACTCCTCCACCATCTTTCCCCCCTCCCATTCTTCTTTAAATGTTCAGTAGAATTCCCCTGGGAAGCCATCTGGCCCTGGGCTTTTGTTTGTTGGGAGATTTTGAATGACTGCCTCAATTTCCTTAGTGGTTATAGGTCTGTTCAGGTTTTCCATTTCTTCCTGGTTCAGTTTTTGTAGTTGGTACGTCTCCAGGAATGCATCCATTTCTTCCAGATTATCTCATTTGCTGGCATACAGTTGCTCCTAATATGTTCTTATAATTGTTTGTATTTCTTTTGTGTTGGTTGTGATCTCTCCTCTTTCATTCATGATTTTGTTGATTTGGGTCCTTTCTCTTTTCTTTTTGATAAGTCTGGCCAGGGGTTTATCAATCTTGTTAATT
>NW_027975168.1:0-206 GCF_054177405.1 Leptonychotes weddellii
AGTCTCTCATGGTTCATCTCCCCCTTCGATTTCCCCGCCTTCATTCTTCCCCTCCTGCTATCATCATCTTCTTTTTTTTTTAAAACATAAAATGTATTATTTGTTTCAGAGGTACAGGTCTGTGATTCATCAGTCTTACACAATTCACAGCACTCACCATAGCACATACCCTCCCCAATGTCTATCACCCAGCCACCCCCAACCCC
>NW_027975169.1:0-206 GCF_054177405.1 Leptonychotes weddellii
CTAGTCAGGGATCTGCATGGACTTTGGACAATTTGAAGAACAGTGAGATTCACCATCAGAGCCCCCAAGGCTCCACAAGGCCTCCGGCCCCTGTCATCGTCTCTTTTGCCAGCTTTCAGGGCAAAAGCAGAACCGGCCCCAGATGCTCTACCTTAATTGCTGCCTTTCCCCACATACTTTGCACTCCAAAGGAGTACCACTTGAAG
>NW_027975170.1:0-206 GCF_054177405.1 Leptonychotes weddellii
TCCTCAGTTTCCCTAACCATATAAAGGAGAAAATAATGCTCTTTTTTTAAAGATTTATTTATTTATTTTAGAGAGAAAGCACAAGTGGGGGGAGGGGAGAGAGAGAGAGAATCCCCAGTGGACTCTCTGCTGAGCACAGAGCCCGACACAGGGCTCGATCCCACGACCCTGAGACCGTGACTTGAGCCAAAACCAAGAGCTGGACA
>NW_027975171.1:0-206 GCF_054177405.1 Leptonychotes weddellii
ACTGCCGGGCTTGAGAAGGTAGAGAAAGGCAGGGCTGCCTTCTTGGAGGCCCTGCCCCTTGTGTTCCTTGGGTCCCAAACCTGGGATTAAAAGGTGGTTTTCTGAGCTCGTCTGACTGGTGCCTGGATACCTATGTCCGTCAGAAAGCTGCTTGCCTGACAGGCCCCGTGTTCTCTGCCACAGCCCAGCCGGGCCCCCTATTCCTG
>NW_027975172.1:0-206 GCF_054177405.1 Leptonychotes weddellii
ACTTTTACATCAACATGGATGGGACTGGAGGAGATTATGCTAAGTGAAATAAGTCAAGCAGAGAAAGTCAATTATCATATGGTTTCACTTATTTGTGGAACATAAGGAATAGCATGGAGGACATTAGGAGAAGGAAGGGAAAAATGAAGGGGGGGAAATCGGAGGGAGAGATGAACCATGAGAGACTATGGACTCTGAGAAACAAA
>NW_027975173.1:0-206 GCF_054177405.1 Leptonychotes weddellii
CTTTCCTTGGATTCTGGCAAGGAATGCTGCAGAATTTCATGTGGGAAAAATGCATCACATTTTATTTTTTTTGAAGATTTTATTTATTTGACCGAGAAAGACATAGCAAGAGAGGGAACACAAGCAGAGGGAGTGGGAGAGTGAGAAGCAGGCTTCCCGTGGAGCAGGGAGCCCAATGTGGGGCCCGATCCCAGGACCCCGGGATC
>NW_027975174.1:0-206 GCF_054177405.1 Leptonychotes weddellii
AACAGAATTGAATATTTGAGGAGAGACCATATGACCCACAAAGCTGAAAATATGTATTATCTGGCCCTTTACATACAAGGTTTGCCAGTCCCTAACTTAGAAGTTTAGTCCAATATCAAATTATGATGTCCTAAAAGTCTGAACAGAAGAGCAGACTTAGAAATTCATTTTTATTTTATTTAATTCACACACATTTGAATATGATA
>NW_027975175.1:0-206 GCF_054177405.1 Leptonychotes weddellii
CAGCTGTTTCTTTTCTTTTTTTTAATTTAATTTAATTTTATTATGTTATGTTAGTCACCATATATTACATCATTAGTTTTTTTTTACTTTTTTGTTATGTTAATCACCATACATTACAGCATTAGTTTTTGATGAAGTGTTCCATGATTCATTGTTTGTGCATAACACCCAGTGCTCCATGCAGAACGTGCCCTCCTCAATACCCA
>NW_027975176.1:0-206 GCF_054177405.1 Leptonychotes weddellii
TCAGAGTCCATAGTCTCTCATGGTTCCTCTCCCTCTCCAGTTCTGCCCCCCTTCATTTTTCCCTTCCTACTGTCTTCTTCTTTTTTTAAAGATATAATGTATTATTTGTTTCAGAGGTACAGGTCTGTGATTCATCAGTCTTACACAATTCACAGCACTCACCATAGCACATACCCTCCCCAGTGTCCATCACCCAGCCCCCCCCA
>NW_027975177.1:0-206 GCF_054177405.1 Leptonychotes weddellii
ATACCAGTTACAGCAAATGTGTATCTCCCTGACCCTGTCCACCCCACTCACCCCGCCCAGTAGTTACTGCTCAAAGAACAAAGATCTGCTAGCTCTTCCATCCTATTTCACCTATCCACCACCTTTGCTTCAGTCTCCTCCTCCACAGTTGATCTCTTTGGCAAGTTCAAAAAGGTTTAGACCCCTGTGGAGGGGGGGGGATAGTA
>NW_027975178.1:0-1106 GCF_054177405.1 Leptonychotes weddellii
GGGCGCCTGGGTGGCTCAGTTGGTTGGGCGACTGCCTTCGGCTCAGGTCATGATCCTGGAGTCCCGGGATCGAGTCCCGCATCGGGCTCCCTGCTCGGCGGGGAGTCTGCTTCTCCCTCTGACCCTCCCCACTCTCATGTGCTGTCTCTCATTCTCTCTCTCACAAATAAATAAATAAAATCTTTAAAAAAAAAAAAAAGACAAGAACCATACGATCGAGAGGATCTGATGCAGAAAAAGCATATGACCAAATACACCTAAAGTTCTCTGATTAAAGTTCTCTGCAGTATAGGGATAAAGGGAATATAACTCAATATCATAAAAGCCATCTAAACAGCCCACAGTAAATGTCATCCTCAATGGGGAAAACTGAGAGCTTCTTGCCTAAGGTCAGGAATACGACAAGGATGTCCACTCTCACTACTGCTGTTCAAAGTCTCAGCCATCAGACAACAAAAAGAAATAAAATGCACTCACCTTGGCAAAGAAGAAGTCAAACTCTCACTCTTCACAGATGACATGATACTTTATGCTGAAAACACAAAAGACTTTACCTCAAAATTGCTAGAACTCATACAGCAGTTAAGCAAGGTGGCAGGATAGAAAATCAATGCACATAAATCAGTTGCATTTCTATACATTAACAATGAGACAGAAGAAAGAGAATTTAAAGAATTGGTCCCATTCACAATTAAACAAAAACCATAAGATATCTAGGAATAAACCTAACCAAAGAGGTAAATGATCTGTACTCCGAAAATTACAGAACACTTATGAAAGAAATTGAGGAAAACACAAAGAGATGGAAAAACATTCCATGCTCATGGATTGGAAGAATAAACATTGTTAAAATGTCTATGCTATAGCAGCAATGTCCGCAATAGCCAAACTGTGGAAAGAGCCGAGATGCCCTTCAACAGATGAATGGATAAAGAAGATGTGGTCCATATATACAATGGAATATTACTCAGCCATCAGAAAAGATGAATACTCAACTTTCACATCAACATGGATGGGACTGGAGGAGATTATGCTAAGTGAAATAAGTCAAGCAGAGAAAGTCAATTATCATATGGTTTCACTTATTTGTGGAACATAAGGAATAA
>NW_027975179.1:0-206 GCF_054177405.1 Leptonychotes weddellii
AGGATAGCAAAGACAGACTCTTCACAGCAGCTGAGAGGAAAAGACAGCTGTCCAGATGGAGTAGCTGCTTCTCAGCAGCCAAGGAACCGGGGACAGGAGAGCCGTGTCTTCACGTTACTGAGGCTGAAACAGTTGTCAACCCAGAGCTGTACCGGGAGAGATTGTCTTCCAGCAACGACGGCTAAAAAGAAGAAAGAAATAGAGAA
>NW_027975180.1:0-206 GCF_054177405.1 Leptonychotes weddellii
AACAGAATTGAATATTTGAGGAGAGACCATATGACCCACAAAGCTGAAAATATGTATTATCTGGCCCTTTACATACAAGGTTTGCCAGTCCCTAAATTAGAAGTTTAGTCCAATATCAAATTATGATGTCCTAAAAGTCTGAACAGAAGAGCAGACTTAGAAATTCATTTTTATTTTATTTAATTCACACACATTTGAATATGATA
>NW_027975181.1:0-206 GCF_054177405.1 Leptonychotes weddellii
AAAAAAAAAGAAGAAGAAGAAGGTAGCGGGAGGGGAAGAATGAAGCGGGGGAAATCGGAGGGGTAGACGAACCATGAGAGACAATGGACTCTGAAAAACAAACTGAGGGTTCTAGAGGGGAGGGGGGTGGGAGGATGGGTTAGCCTGGTGGTGGGTATTGAGGAGGGCACATTCTGCATGGAGCACTGGGTGTTATGCACAAACAA
>NW_027975182.1:0-206 GCF_054177405.1 Leptonychotes weddellii
ACACTACGGCCATGGCAGCAGCAGCAACACAGCAAAGGCAGGGGTCCCAGGGAAGTCACCTCAAACTCAGAGGGAGGGGAACCCTTAGCTCTGATAAGAGGAGCTGTGATTCCAAGAGCATGGTGCCAATCCCCGTGGCTTTTCTTCTGTGTCCTATCACTGATTGAGCAGGGTGCAAATGTAGTTGAGAGAAGTCAACAGCAGAG
>NW_027975183.1:0-206 GCF_054177405.1 Leptonychotes weddellii
TGATGACCTAGAGAGGCGAGAGTGCTGCCCACCAGAGGGGCCGGGCCGGTGGGCAGGGGAGGACCTGCCAAGAAAAGGGCCAAGTGAGGAGAGAGGCTGGGCACATCCCAAATGCCCAAGAGGCAGGCTGGGTATAGTTTCCGCAGGACCATGGGATTTCCCTGGGGTCCGGCCATGACCTACCAAACAGCAGGTAGATAGAATCA
>NW_027975184.1:0-206 GCF_054177405.1 Leptonychotes weddellii
CCGGCACTATCTCATATAACCCTCCCCAAATCCTCAGAGAAGAGGATTATAATCTCCCCAGGATGACAGCTGAAGAAACACGGGCTCAGAGAGGGTCCCACATTGGTCTCAAATCACCCATGGAGAAAGCAGCAGCCTTGACTTGGAGAGCTATGTTCCTCCCACTGCCCCAGCTGGCTGGATGTGCTCCCTCACCCTGCCAGCCC
>NW_027975185.1:0-206 GCF_054177405.1 Leptonychotes weddellii
CAGTACAATGGGGTGGAAGAATTTGGCTCCAATTACACAAGATGGTTGGACTTGCATTTCTATGGTTTGTAGTTTGAAATTAGCTCACAGGCTCAGTTTCTTGACTTTGGTTGTCCTAAAGGAAAAGTATTGTTTTCTGTTTACAACTTTGAAAAATTCACATTTATTAGTTTTTTTTTTTTTTTAGTGTTAAAGATGTTTAAAAA
>NW_027975186.1:0-206 GCF_054177405.1 Leptonychotes weddellii
GAGATATAGTGAGAGAGGGAACACAAGCAGGGGGAGTGGAAGAGGGAGAAGCAGGCTTCCCGCGGAGCAGGGAGCCCAATGCAGGGCTTGATCCCAGGACCCTGGGATGACCTGAGCCGAAGGCAGACGCTTAAGGACTGAGTCACCCAGGCGCTCCCCCAAACTATTTCTTCATCCCGACTTCCTAAATTTGAGCTAACGCATCA
>NW_027975187.1:0-206 GCF_054177405.1 Leptonychotes weddellii
GATGGGGATTAAGGAGGGCACGTACTGCATGGAGCACTGGGTGTTATGCACAAACAATGAATCATGGAACACTACATCAAAAACTAATAATGTAATGTATGGTGATTAACATAACATAATAAAAAAAAGATAAAAAAAATTTAAAAAAAGAAGCAAAGTGTTTCAATTCTAAATATACATTTTCACCCTGCCCTTGTCAGATCAAC
>NW_027975188.1:0-206 GCF_054177405.1 Leptonychotes weddellii
CCGCCATGGCCCGTCCTGGCCCAGTCCAGTCCACCCGCCTGCCCCGCTGGGTCTGCTCTGTCCTCCCCGCTCCCCCATGTCAGTCTGTCCCGGATCCCTGGCCTCTCGAGTCCGCCCCGTGTCCCTGCCCTGCCCGCCCCCATCACGGAGGGTGCTGGGTGCACACACAGTCTCCCCGTGCTCATCTCTGCGCCCCCCCCCGGCTC
>NW_027975189.1:0-1106 GCF_054177405.1 Leptonychotes weddellii
CAATTGTAAATGGGATCGACTCCTTAATTTCTCTTTCTTCTGTCTTGTTGTTGGTGTATAGAAATGCAACTGATTTCTGTGCATTGATTTTATATCCTACCACTTTACTGAATTCCTGTATGAGTTCTAGCAGTTTTGGGGTGGAGTCTTTCGGGTTTTCCACATAGAGTATCATATTACCTGCAAAAAGTGAGAGTTTCACTTCTTTGCCAATTCAGATGCATTTTATTTCTTTTTGTTGTCTGATTGCTGAGACTAGGACTTCTAGTACTATGTTGAACAACAGTGGTGATAGTGGACATCCCTGCTGTGTTCCTGACCTGAGGGGAAAAGCTCTCAGTTTTTCCCCATTCAGTATAATATTCACTGTTGGTTTTTCATAGATGGCTTTTATGATACTGAGGTATGTGCCCTCTATTCCTACACTCTGAAGAGTTTTAATCAAGAAAGGATGCTGTACTTTGTCAAATGCTTTTTCTGCATCTATTTAGAGGCTCATATGGTTCTTGTTCTTTCTTTTATTAATGTATTGTATCACATTGATTGATATGCAGGTGTTGAACCAACCTTGAAGCCCAGGGATAAATCCCACTTGGTTGTGGTGAATAATACTTTCTGTTGGATCCTATTGGCTAGTATTTTGGTGAGAATTTTGGCATCTATGTTCATCAGCGATATTAGTTTGTAGTTCTCCTTTTTGATGGGGTCTTTGTCTGGTTTGAGGATCAAGGTAATTCTGGTCTCTTAAAATGAATGTGGAAGTTTTCCTTCGATTTCAATTTTTTGGAACAGTTTCAGAAGAATAGGTATTAATTCTTCTTGAAATGTTTGGTAGAATTCCCCTGGGAAGCCATCTGGCCCTGGGCTCTTGTTTGTTGGGAGATTTTTGATTATTGCTTCAACTTCCTTAGTGGTTATAGGTCTGTTCAGGTTTTCTATTTCTTCCTGGTTCAGTTTTCATGGTTTATATGTCTCTAGGAATGCATCCATTTCTTCCAGATTATCTAATTTGCTAGCATATAGTTGCTTATAATATATTCTTATAATTGTTTCTATTTCTTTGGTGTTGGTTGTGATCTCTCCTCTTTCATTCATGATTTTGTTGA
>NW_027975190.1:0-206 GCF_054177405.1 Leptonychotes weddellii
AGCTGTGGCAAAACCATAGGCCAGTCCCGAGAATAAAGGGGAGGTAAGCTCTTCTTTTTGGAGAGAAAGGGTCAGTTGGGAAGGCTGTTATAAAAGCCCATCGGGGCGAACTGTGAGTTGGAAGTGTGCTGGCGACTCCCTGGGGGACAAGGCTAGCGTTTCTTACTCTGGCCGGGTTAGTAGAGGCCTATCCATGTGCGATGTCA
>NW_027975191.1:0-206 GCF_054177405.1 Leptonychotes weddellii
GAAAAACGTGAAGGGGATTAAGAGACACAAACTTCCAGTTATAAAATAAGTAAGTCACAAACATAGAAAATGCATCATGGGGAATATAGTCAATAATATTATAATAATGTTTAATGATGACAGATGATAACTACACTGATTGTAGTGAGTATTGCATAAAGTATAGAATTGTCCAATCACTGTGTTGTGCACCTGAAACGATTATA
>NW_027975192.1:0-206 GCF_054177405.1 Leptonychotes weddellii
GAGAACACATGAGAGGGGGAGGGTCAGAGGCAGCAGCAGACTCCCTGTTGAGCAGAGAGTCCGATGCGGGACTCGATCCCGGGACTCCAGGATCATGACCTGAGCCGAAGGCAGTCGCTCAATCAACTGAGCCACCCAGGCGCCCTGCCTGGCAGTTTTCAAATGCACATCTGGCTGAGAAGGAAACATGCGCCCCCCGGGGGGGC
>NW_027975193.1:0-206 GCF_054177405.1 Leptonychotes weddellii
ATATAAAAGAAATTGAATTAGTGACTTAACACATTTGTGAACCAATCACAGAGAGGAAAGAAAGTAAGTGGGGTAGGATAGGGTATAAGATACTGAATATATGATGGAGCCTTTACAATACATAAGGAAAAATGGAACGACTGTAGGAAGAGATGTAATCAAATATATAGAGAAAAAAGGTTCGTGGATGAGTAAAACATTCTCTG
>NW_027975194.1:0-206 GCF_054177405.1 Leptonychotes weddellii
ATGTTATATACAAACCAAATGGTATCCAGAAACCAAAAAACAGTAATAGACATACAAAAAATAAAAAGAAAGGAATACAAGTATATCACTTAAAAAAGCCAAGTCACCATGAGAGAAGAGGACAAGAGAAGAAAGGAATGAAGAAAAACTACAATAACAAATATAAAACAAGTAACAAAATGGCAATAAATACATACATATCAATA
>NW_027975195.1:0-206 GCF_054177405.1 Leptonychotes weddellii
AATAGTATTTTTTCTAATGTAACAAATTGTTGCTTATCTTCTACCATGTAGGAATACTGAGATTCTGTGCTGATCTCAGAGAATAGAAGTAAACTTGTTTGAGCCCATAAGTTAAAACAAGCTTTGCCCTCATGAAATAGAAACTATGTCTCTCTCTCTTTTTTTTTTTTTTTTTTTTTTTACAAACATGCCTCAAATGTTTTAAT
>NW_027975196.1:0-206 GCF_054177405.1 Leptonychotes weddellii
ATCTAGCACAACTTCAATATGTATAATTAATATTACAAAAGGGACTCAGTCATGGAAAGGAAATACCTTTTGAATATAGAGAACGGTTAATCTATAAAATGGTAGTGAAGGAATGTCAAGTTAGGAATCAAAGATCCAAATACGGTCAATAGTGTAAACTTCGATCCAGAGATGACCGTATCACAAAGAGAAGAGTTAGGCAAATG
>NW_027975197.1:0-206 GCF_054177405.1 Leptonychotes weddellii
CTTTGAATATGAGTTAGAGAACCTGGGTTCTCTTAGTCTTGGCTCTGTAGTAATTTGACCTAGGACAGTTCTAAAGCACAGTGATGAAGAGGCTAGATCGTGGAACCAGAGAACTAAGTCCTGGTCACATACTAACTGTCACTTAGTGAAGTCCCACAACCTATGACCGTTCCTATGCCAGTCATTTGCCTATTTCCCCGTAGATC
>NW_027975198.1:0-206 GCF_054177405.1 Leptonychotes weddellii
GATCCCCAGAACTTATCTTAAAACTGAAAGTGTGTACCCTTTGACCATTATCTCTGCATTGCCTTCCCTAGCCCCTGACAACCACAAATCTACTCTGTTTCTATGAGTTTGAATGTTTTTATTTATTCATTCATTCATTATTTGTTTATTTTAAAATATTTTATTTATTTATTTGAGAGAGAGAGAAAGTGAGAGAGAACATGAGC
>NW_027975199.1:0-206 GCF_054177405.1 Leptonychotes weddellii
AACGGGGAGGGGCAGTGGGAAAAGGAGACTCTCAAGCAGACTCCATGCCTGACATGGAGCCCAATGCAGGGCTCCATCTCACAACCCTGAGATTGTGACCTGAGCCAAAATCAAGAGTTGGACGCTTAACTGACTGAGCCACCCAAGCTCCCCTATATACCGTATTATCATAATAAAGTAAACTAGAGAAAAGAAAACGGTATTAA
>NW_027975200.1:0-1106 GCF_054177405.1 Leptonychotes weddellii
AAAAAAAAAAAAAGAAAGAAAAACTAGAATGGAGGAAAAGAATGGAGTGCTTGCAATACTCTTTCTCTTGATCTCAGTGCAAGTTTCACAAACTCGTGACATTTTCTGTTTGTATGTTATGATTCTATAACAAATGACAAAATGCAACTTCCTGAGAAAGATAACACCAAATTGGATGGTTCACCAGCTAATTTTTCTAATGATTTCGAGAGGAAATAACACAAAACTTACACAAACTGCTTTACAATATAGGAAATTAGGAATAATTTCCAACTCATTTTATGTCAGCATAACCTAGATAACCCAAACCATACAAGCTTGTTACTAAAACAAGAAAATCTCAGGGATGTTCCATTGATAAGCACAGATGCACAGTTCTAAAGAAAATATTCATAATACAAATTCAACAATATTGTAATAAATAATAATAACTAAGATTGAGTGGGTTATTTTTCAGGACTAGAATGTAGGTGGGAGCAGGCCAACACTGTATCTCCTACCTCTGAGGAAGTTTTATTCCCTACTCAAAACACCTAGCAAAGAATAGCTGCTGTGATAAAATGTACCAGCTGTAAGATAAATAAGGATTCAGCAGGGGTTGCTCAATACTGATTACCCTCTAGGAGCACTTTCAGCATGACATACTTGGATTGTCTCCAATATTTAATATAAATGTAATTTATTGGCTGCATCTGCATTAAACAATAGGTTAATCACATAGCCAAACAGGACCACCTGAGTTGCCAGAATATAAAAGCTAAGGTATAATCAAATGCCACTGCATTTCAGACTCATAGCTTCCAGAACTGTAAGACAATAAATTCCTGTGCTTACTGTGGAAAGAGCCAAGATGTCCATTGACAGATGAATGGATAAAGAAGATGTGGTATGTATATATATGTATGTGTGTATATATACACAATAGAATATTATGCAGCCATCAAAAGGAATGAAGTCTTACCATTTGCAATGACGTGGATGGAACTGGAGGGTATTATGCTGAGCAAAATAAGTCAATCAGAGAAAGACATGTATCATATGACCTCACTGATATGAGGAATTCTTAATCTCAGGAAACAAACTGAGGATTGCTGGAGTGGTGGGGG
>NW_027975201.1:0-206 GCF_054177405.1 Leptonychotes weddellii
CATCCTTCCACCACCCTCCCCTCTAGAACCCTCAGTTTGTTTTTTAGAGTCCATCGTCTTTCATGGTTCGTCTACCCCTCTGATTCCCCCACTTCATTCTTCCCCTCCTGTTATCTTCTTCTTTTTTTTTCTTAACATATATTGCATTATTTGTTTCAGAGGTACAGATCTGAGATTCAACAGTCTTGCACAATTCACAAGGCTTA
>NW_027975202.1:0-206 GCF_054177405.1 Leptonychotes weddellii
ACTGGGTGTTGTGCACGAACAATGAATCATGGAACACTTCATCTAGAACTAATGATGTAATGTATGGGGATTAACATAAGAATAAAAAAAAAAAAAGTTAAAAAAAAAAAAAAAAACATGGACACATAGCAGATGCCATGTGTCCAGATGCCATATAAAGGCATAAATTGCTCACCTGGCTCATTATTTGTGATCGTCTGGTGACT
>NW_027975203.1:0-206 GCF_054177405.1 Leptonychotes weddellii
CAAGATTTGCATAGTAGGACCTAAAGGTGGGCAGGGAGGGGTGAGGTAAGGGACCACTGCTTTTTGTGAAAAGCCTCCTGAGATTATTTGAATTTTTAATAATGATGTCGATGTATGACTTGAATAAAAAAAATAAACGAATTAAAAATCCCTAAACTATTCCTTTCATCCAGGATCCCCACTTAGTGTAACAGATTAGCGCGAAC
>NW_027975204.1:0-206 GCF_054177405.1 Leptonychotes weddellii
GAGCCGAAATCAAGAGTCAGATGCTCAACCGACTGAGCCACCCACGAGCCCCAAAGTGTTCTGTATTCTTTTTTTTTTTTTATTCTTATGTTAATCCCCATACATTACATCATTAGTTTTAGATGAAGTGTTCCATGATTCATTGTTTGTGCATAACACCCAGTGCTCCATGCAGAACGTGCCCTCCTCAATACCCACCACCAGGC
>NW_027975205.1:0-206 GCF_054177405.1 Leptonychotes weddellii
GAAAAGGCTCCTCTTGTCTTGGATTCTTTTGGGGGTCTACAGTTAAGAGGACAGATGAGAGATTTTGTTACATATCTGCATACATTCTAAGTTCACAGCCCTGTGTATATGTATAATATATAGTTGTTCTTATATTGTGTACATAATTTTTGATTATAAAAGTAATACATGGTATTTATACATGTATAGGAAGATATGTCCAATGA
>NW_027975206.1:0-206 GCF_054177405.1 Leptonychotes weddellii
CTCAGATCATTTAGGATCTGTTTTTGTCTTGGATTTTTGTTTTTTTGTTTGTTTGTTTGTTTTAAGGATTTTTTTTTTATTCTTATGTTAATCCCCATATATTACATCATTAGTTCTAGATGAAGTGTTCCATGATTCATTGTTTGTGCATAACACCCAGTGCTCCATGCAGAACGTGCCCTCCTCAATACCCACCACCCGGCCAA
>NW_027975207.1:0-206 GCF_054177405.1 Leptonychotes weddellii
CGCGACTCTGGACGACCTGGCCGTAGCGCGGGAGCCCGCGGCCGAGCTCCCACCGCGCGCGGGCTGGAGGCGCGGCCCTTCCCGCCCCACTCGCCCCAGGAGACCAGCAACCGGGAAATCTGTGCCAGCTCCACTTCCTAGTCCTCCCCCACCCACTTCCGGTGACTTTCTAGGAAACGCGGCCACTCGCTGGTCGGGATGTCCCC
>NW_027975208.1:0-206 GCF_054177405.1 Leptonychotes weddellii
ATCACCGGCTCTGGCTGGGGGCAAACCTGGTCCTCCTGGCCCCGGTGTTGCTGGGCAGGCTGGATAACTCCTTCTGGCCAGTGAGCAGAAGTGAGCGCGTCGTTTCTAGGTTGGAGCACGTAATAGCCTGTGTGTGACTTTCTAGAATCCCCCAATGAAGTAACTGTAGGAACAGAAGTGAATCTGGAGCCGCCAGGTAGGCTCCG
>NW_027975209.1:0-206 GCF_054177405.1 Leptonychotes weddellii
GTTCTCACTGATCTTCTGGGGGAGGGGCCTGTTACCGTGGTTCCCAAAAGTCTTTGCTTGAGGCGGAATTGCCCCGCCCTTGCCCAGTCCAGGCTAAGTCATCTGCTCGGGTTTGCTCTCCGGAGCTTTTGTTCCCTGCAAGCTTTCTGTACAGCTTTGGAGGTGGAGAGTGAAAATGGCGGCCTCCCAATCTCTGCCCTGGAGGA
>NW_027975210.1:0-206 GCF_054177405.1 Leptonychotes weddellii
GAGTGAGTACTGGGGAACAGATGACTCCGTGGCTGTTGTTAGGACAGCTGTATGACAAACGGGCAGTCGTGGCCATTGAAGGAGATTCAGGTAGGACAGCTGTGTGACAAAGGGGCAGTCGTGGCCATTGAAGGAGATTCAGGCAGAAGGACTGGTCAAATAAGTTGAACAGGTGCCTTTGCTGGTTTATGCTTTGGGGATTTCGA
>NW_027975211.1:0-1106 GCF_054177405.1 Leptonychotes weddellii
GGGACTCCAGGATCATGACCTGAGCCGAAGGCAGTCGCTTAACCAACTGAGCCACCCAGGCGCCCCTATTTCTCCTATTTAGAATGGACGTGATTGGTGGCTGGTATCATAATTTATTTCCTTTATCTGAGCATCTAATACTGATTTGCACATAGTAGGTGGTTCTAATTTCAGTTAAACCGTATGATGAAACACTGATCAGTTGCCTCTTAGAAATGTTTAAATAGACCAGAAGAAGGACTTTTTTTTTTGCAACGACCCCTTACTTACAATTACTGTTAATACTCTGAAGTACATAATGCACTTTCATATAGAGCTTTATACTTTATTGTCACAAGTGTACAAGTATGTAGTATTTTCTCACATTTTAAGGTACAGGAACAGATTCGCAGACAGATATAATTGCTTTCCCAGTTTTAAGTGACAACAGTTGTCAGGTAAACCTGCAACAGGAACATAAATCCAGTATTTTTTTTTTTCATTCATCTATTTGCGAAGATTCTCGAAGCCAGACATGTTAGTTAGGATCGGGCTCAGCGGTATAGACCAACAAGAGCAGTAGCAGGATCCGAAGGGCTCTTTTATTTATGCCTCTGTCTGGAGGTGGGAAGTCTTGAGCTGCTATGGTAACTCTAGGGAATCACTAGGGACCAAGATCCTATCTTCCTTTCCTCACCCTCCCAGGACCTGGGCGCGATCCATTCTCAGTATCAGCTTAAGTTCTGAGAGGACTGCCAGGTTTTTAGGGTTTCTAACCATCACTGATTCGTTGAGGGTAGCATGGAGAATTGCAGAATCCTGCCGAAAATGAGTGCTTCCTGCCTTTCTCAAGAAACAAGAAAGGTCTCAAGTACACAACCTAACCCTACACTTAAAGGAGCTGGAGAAAGAACAGCAAATAAAGCCTAAATCCAGCAGGAGAAGAGAAATAATAAAGATCAGAGCAGAAATGAATGAAATAGATACCAAAAGAACAGTAGAACAGATCAACAAAACTAGGAGCTGGTTCTTTGAAAGAATTAATAAGATTTATCAAAAAGAAAAGAGAAAGGACCCAAATAAATAAAATCATGAATGAAAGAGGAAAGATCACAACCAACACCAAA
>NW_027975212.1:0-206 GCF_054177405.1 Leptonychotes weddellii
AAATACTCATGAAAGAAATTGAGGAAGACACAAAGAAATGGAAAAATGTTCCATGCTCATGGATTGGAAGAACAAATATTGTGAAGATGTCAATGCTACCTAGAGCAATCTACACATTCAATGCAATCCCCATCAAAATACCATCCGCTTTTTTCAAAGAAATGGAACAAATAATCCTAAAATTTGTATGGAACCAGAAAAGACCC
>NW_027975213.1:0-206 GCF_054177405.1 Leptonychotes weddellii
AAATGTCTGCACACAACACAGATCTGGGCCCTGTAGCCACCTGCCAGGTGTCAGCTGCCCCTGGGCCCCCGGCGGCCAGTGAGGGCCAGAGCAGGATCAGAGAGCTGAGAGGCGTGCTGGGAGCCAGCAGCAGGAGGTGAGAGGCTCCAGCCTGGGACCCCGTCCTCCCTAAGCAGCCTGCACGTGGACCCCAGCTTCTTCTACCC
>NW_027975214.1:0-206 GCF_054177405.1 Leptonychotes weddellii
TATATATTGTCTAAAACTTTGGCAAATATTGCGAAACAGAAAGGAAAAAATAAAAGTCACGCATAATTTCATCACCCCGAGATAAACACTGTTAATACTTTGAAGCACACGTGTCCAGATTTTATTTAACCTTATTCATAGCAATGATGTCACTCTGTGCATATTATTTCATAATAATCTTATTTTCCTGAACAATGTGTCATAAA
>NW_027975215.1:0-206 GCF_054177405.1 Leptonychotes weddellii
GAACCATGAGAGAAAATGGACTCTGAAAAACAAACTGAGGGTTCTAGAGGGGAGGGGGGTGGGAGGATGGGTTGGCCTGGTGGTGGGTATTGAGGAGGGCACGTTCTGCATGGAGCACTGGGTGTTGTGCACGAACAATGAATCATGGAACACTTCATCTAGAACTAATGATGTAATGTATGGGGATTAACATAAGAATAAAAAAA
>NW_027975216.1:0-206 GCF_054177405.1 Leptonychotes weddellii
CCGGCATTATCTCATATAACCCTCCCCAAATCCTCAGAGAAGAGGATTATAATCTCCCCAGGATGACAGCTGAAGAAACACGGGCTCAGAGAGGGTCCCACATTGATCTCAAATCACCCATGGAGAAAGCAGCAGCCTTGACTTGGAGAGCTATGTTCCTCCCACTGCCCCAGCTGGCTGGATGTGCTCCCTCACCCTGCCAGCCC
>NW_027975217.1:0-206 GCF_054177405.1 Leptonychotes weddellii
AATACACGTCAGTCATTCTTTGTGCTTCATCTCATTTAATACTCAAAACATACATACTTACTAGGTTTGAATGTTATCTCCATTTTACATAAAAGAAAACAAAGCCTTGTATAGATTGTGTGATTTTCCCAGAGACACCCAGCTACTCAATGGTGAATGTGGGATTCAAACCTGACTAACATCTGACCCCAGGAACCAGAATTTCC
>NW_027975218.1:0-206 GCF_054177405.1 Leptonychotes weddellii
ATGTGTTTATCAGTGAAGGATTGTGCACCATCACACTAGGTGCTTGAAACAAGCTCTGTGGGTTATCATGGAACATCTCTAATAACGAGAACACCCCCGACACACACCAGTTTGCCTCATATTAAATTAAAATCCCTCACTTTACATCCAACTTTTATGACTTCCTCTGACTCCCCTCTGCTTAAGGATCCAGAACATTAACCTCC
>NW_027975219.1:0-206 GCF_054177405.1 Leptonychotes weddellii
ACTCCCACTGTAGATGTATTTTAACATTTGGAACTACCCAGTCTACCCACATCTCCTGTTGTAGAGGCTGACCAAAGTGCATGTTTGTCTTCTGTCCATCTGTTTTCCCACCAGTAGCTAATAAGAGCAGTGTAATCCAGGGTGAGCAAACCCAAAAACTGGACCAGGATAATCAGATACCCTCTTCCACGAATTTGGATTTGGGA
>NW_027975220.1:0-206 GCF_054177405.1 Leptonychotes weddellii
CCTGGATGTGTAAGGGGTATTATAATGATTTGGGTACATAGGTTCTGATCCACTCAGTAGGCGCCCACAACCTACTGAGGTGTTTAACCCCATTTATAGCAGAAGTTTAGACAGCTTTACTGGGGTGTCTAATGCCAAAGAGTAGTCAGTAGCACACTGGGAATTTGAACCCAAGCACTAGACATGTTGCTTCTTAATCGTCAGAC
>NW_027975221.1:0-206 GCF_054177405.1 Leptonychotes weddellii
AAGCAAATTCCCCCAAGTGTGGAAATCAGATGGTCTCTTCCTGGTTCTTATAGTCCTCTCCGGTTTTACAAATCTCTGAATTTAAAACATCTAATTTCCTGTTCTCTGTCTTTTTTTTTTTTTTTTTTTTTGAGACAGAATGAGAGAGAGAGAGCACACATGAGAGGGGGAGGGTCAGAGGGCAAAGCAGACTCCCTGCTGAGCAG
>NW_027975222.1:0-12303 GCF_054177405.1 Leptonychotes weddellii
AAGTCAAGCAGAGAAAGTCAATTATCATATGGTTTCACTTATTTGTGGAACATAAGGAATAGCATGGAGGACATTAGGAGAAGGAAGGGAACAATGAAGGAGGGGGGAATTGGAGGGAGAGATGAACCATGAGAGACTATGGACTCTGAGAAACAAACAGTGTTTTAGCGGGGAGGAGGGCGGGGGGATATGTTAGCCCGGTGATGGGTGTTACGGAGGGCACGTACTGCATGGAGCACTGTATGTTATATGAAAACAATGGATTGTGGATCACATCAAAAACTAATGATGTATTGTATGGTGACTAACATAGCATAATAAAATTAAAAACAAAAAACAAAAAACTTTCCTGTCTGTACTGCTCATCTGCTGTGTTGTATCTGTCCTTGAATTCTTTCTCATGATGAGGCCAGGAGCTTCCAATGACATCTTTTGGATGCACTAAGTAGAGGCCTCAAGATTCAAGGTCTCTGCAGTCCACCCAGCCACAGTATGTGTAAATAAATCAGGTGCATGCATTGCAACTGACTATCTCTTAAGTCTCTGAATTTGTGGATGCCTCCTCCTTCTTCTTGCCTTTTTTTCTCTTCCTTTCCTTTTTCTTTCCTGTACAGTATCCCAATATCTGGATTTTTGTGATCATAGCAAAATAATGCTATTATATAATCCCTTATCTTGTGTATTTCCAGTAAATTTATATCCTAGATGAATGATCACATTCAGAGTTAGTTTTAAACTAAAGATTACATTGTAAGCGTTGTTTCATTCTTTAATCATTGGACACATAAAGTCTGGTTGCTTTTTTGTGAAATTAGCATTCATTGATGATTAATGTCCAAATCCATTAATAATTTCAGGGACACAAAACTGTAGTATCAAAATTATATTAGCAATACATACAAATTGGTTCTAGCTTTTCCACCGAAACTGATTTGCTGGACTTAAAATATCAACTTGTTTATTATTGCTTTGTGAAACTCATGAGTCCTTTATGATAATTTCAATATATAGATTAGTTCTTTATTTTGGTAATGTTTTTATATCACTAGAAAAAGGACAATGCTTAATATCCATTCACTTGTAAACATTCCCCATTCCCTTCCCCCCAGAGAAAGCAATGACATGATATCCTTTGTTCAAGATATTAAAACCTATGTTTTCGTATGTTTATATATCTTAGGTGAAAAATCAGAAAGATTCAGATCAAAGAGTAACAAGGAGTCAATTTTATGAGAAAGATGTAACATCATTGGATGCTGTTCAAAGGGGATTTTAATTAATTAATAAAACATTAGTGTTTTATTTTATCTTTTACAAGAGTGATAATGATGCATATTATTAATATAAATAAATTACTACAGAGTGCTATATTCTAGCCATCTCAGCCTTCTTTATGTTCCTTAAAAAGACCAAGATTCTTTCTCTTTCAAGACTTGCATATAATTTGGCTGTTGTTCCAACGTTCTAGAACACTATTTTTGTTAATATTTTAGGCTAGCTCCTTCTCATCATTCATATTTCAGCATGAATTTAATTTCTACAAAGAGACCTTTTTGACATAGCAGTCTAAAATTTAATGTAGTGTGTTGTTTTGTTTCTGTTTTTCATTTCCAAGCAAGTATTTGTTTAAAGACCTATTTTAAATTCTTTGAATATATACCTAGAAGTGGAATTGCTTGGTCACATGACAATTCCACATGTTTAACTTTGATAAACTTCGTTTTTTTTAAGATTTTATTTATTTATTTATTTGACAGAGAGGGAGCCCAAGCAGGGGAAGCTGGACAGAGAGAAGCAGGCTCCCTGCTCAGCAGGACTTGATCCCAGGACCCTGGAATCATGACCCAAGCTGAAGGCAGATACTTAACCAACTGAACCACCCAGGGGCTCCAAACTTGATAAACTTCTAAATGTTATCCAAAGTGACTTGACTATTTTACATTTCCATTCACAATGTATAAGTTATTTCAACTTTTTCATGTTCTTGCCAATACTTGATATTTTCTGCTTTTATGACCTTTTTACTTCCCTAAAGTGCCGCCTCCTAATACTACCACAGTGGGGACTAATTTTCAACATATGAATTTGGGAGGGACATAAACGTTCAATCTACAGCAAATGGTAAGGAAATTTAAACAATAACATACATTGCTTAAGCCTCTTTTAAAGTATTTAGCATGTACACAGAATCTCAAATCTGAAAGACAATAACAAATGTGGTTACCTGCCCTTATTTGGAATTTCTGCAGGACTTCTTTGATAGTTAATTTTATTTGTCAACATGACAAATGAAGAATGCCCAGAGAGCTGGCAAAATTATTGTTGGTGTGTTTATGAGGGTTTCTACATAAGAGATTAGCATTTGAATCAGTAGACTAAGTAAAAATGTTTGCTTTCACCAATGCAGATGGGCATTATCCAATCCCTTCAGGTTCTGGGTAGAACAATAAGGCAGAGAAGGACAAATTTGCTCTGTGCTTGAGCTGGAACATACATCTCCTATCCTCAGACATTGGTGTTCCTGTTTCTCAGACCTTCAGATTTGAATTGGAAGTATACCACCCGTTTTTCTTAGCTTCCAGTTTGTAGACAACAGATCATGGGACTCCTTAGCTTCCATAATCATGTAAGCCAATCTCTCATAATAAATATATTTCTATGTATCTATACATATTTTATTGGTTCACTTTCTCAGAAGAACCCTAACTAATACAGATTTTGGTACCAAGAATATCCTAGAGAAACAGAATTTTAAACATGAGTTTTCTGAATTATCTCTGGATTTTTTTTGGAATTTACTCTCTAATCTGATCATATTTAAAATGCTAATGACTGTATGTCAGGTATTAAAGAGAGCACCGATAGTTGATTGTATAAACTGTGTAGAGGGAAAAGCAAAATATCTTAACTGGATACTCCTAATTAACCACTTAATAAGAAGCAAGGAGGTAAGTGACTCTGTATTTGACACTTCCAAATATTTTTTTAAACTAATTAATATAATGATTTTGGTTGATTGCTCCTGATATTAGTGGGCAGAGTAGTAAGAAAAAAGGATAAATGTAAAATTTCAGATTCCCAACTAAAGTGCTGTGTGACCTAAGAACTTCTTTGTGTTCCCTGAGTCTCATATTTCCTGTAACCACAAGGCTGAAAAATCAAATGCAGAGTTTCACCCTGTGATTGGATGAATTACAATACAAGTTGAACTTCTGGCCTCAAAGGGTGTTTACTGTTAAAGTGAGGGCATTGATTTGGAAAAAAATGGGGGGGGATCCTATGAATTAGGATGGGGTTGTGTAGGAAGATCCTGATGAAGCTGGGGACATTGAGACCAGAAGAATTGGCTTCCACACCTCCAGCACAAGTGGTTTCTCAACCGCAATGTCAGTGGGCTCCTCACGCCCAGTGATATTGGCCTATTTACCCACAGCATTATTGGCCTTGTCACCTCCCTCTGAGGGGATTCACTCTGCATTGCCTGAAACATTATGATGGCCTTACCTGAGGTAGTAGTTATGCAACACAATGCTGATTCTCCTGAGGACCAACCTCCACCACCACTATCTGCTTCTGTATTTATAACTAGATTCAAGTCCTGGTAGGACCAACTGAATATGAGGTACAAAGTATGACCCATGATGAAATGTGCTATCTCCAAAGATCTGGCTAAGTGTTCTAATTTATACAGACAGAAATCCAAGTAACATGTGTGGGAATGGATGCTAAAGGTGTGGGATAATTGTGGAAGAAACATAAAGGTGGACTAAGCCAAAGTTATTGTCATGGCCCACTAAACAGAGTTTCTTTATTTAATGTTGCAGCTCACAGGAGTTAGAAAGGGCTCTACCAGTTTGCTTGTTTGGTTGGATAAAACGTGGAACAGAAGACAACCCAATGTGTTTAAACTGGAAATGATAGGCATGCCTTGGTTTAATGTAAAAGAAGAGATTCAGAGATTTGGGGTGATTAAAATGTTAGAATAGATGTTAGAATGGGCTTGTCATTTAAAACCTACTCACCCACATTAGGAGGGTCCAGAAGACACACCTTTCATGAATACTGTGAAAAATAAATTTGTAAAAGGAGTCCCTGCACCTTTGAATAGCTCTACGATTGTTCATCTCTGTAGGCTAGACCTCAGTGTTGGAATGCAGTCACTGAACTGAGGAACTAAATGCAGTAAGAATAATTGGATCTCAGTGTGGCAGGAGCCAAGTGGTGACACTCAACTGCCAAAGACAATGTGAGCATGATTATTGTAATGGGTAGCAGAGCCAAATTATAAATCAGAATAGTCTGACTTCTGCAGACCTATGGTGTTGAGTAGTTAATAATGGTATTTCTAGAAGTGAAAATGGTTTAAGCTTTGGTCTAAATTCAAATGTCTAAAAACAATGAATTCCAATGTCTGAGGACAAAAGAAGATGGTATCTTTGTTCATGCAGAGAGGCATTTGCCAAATCAATAGCTGCATACGAGGTATCTGACAGTGTGTTAATTTGCTCAAGCAATGAAACTACAGCTGCTACAATAGCTGCATTTGGAGTAACCACCTGGTTAAGCTTATAATAATTCACTGTCATTCTTTAGTCTTTGTCTTCTGTATAGGCCATATAGGACAGCTGAATGAGAATGTGGTGGGAATCACCACCCCTTCACATTTCACAACCCTTTTCATCTTTCCTTGATAATGACACTAATATTTGCCATCCCTCCAGGGATGTAGTATTGCTTTTTAGTTTTAATGGTTTCCACTCGGTCTTTACCACTGTAATAACCATTACTACATATGCCAGGGAACCAATGTGGGGGGTTTTCCAGTTGCTAAGTATGTCTATCCCAAATATGTATTTTGGATCTGGGGAAATAATCACAAGATGGGTTTGGGAACCCACTGTGAGATACAACTGAACTAAAACTCCATTGGCCATGTGACCACCATAAGGCCTACCAGAAGAAGTTTGTTTTCAGTTGGCAAAACCGGTAATACATACTTACTGTCCTACCCAAGGGATATATCAACTCTGAAGCTGTATGTCAAAATTTAGTTTGCAGGGACCTTGATCACCTTTCCCATCCACAAGCTACTATGTTACTCTATTACATTTATGACATGGTTGATTGGAACTATGAGTGAGAAGTAGTAACTACTCTAGACATACTGGTAAGACATTTGTATGTCAGAGGCTGAGAAATAAATCCAATTAAAATTCAATAGCTTTCTAATTTCATGAAATGTGTGGGGGTCCAGTGGTTTGGGGACATACTGAGATATCTCTTCTTTGGTAAAGGATAAGTTTTTGCATCTGGACAGTTTTGCAAGCAAGACAGAGACACAATGCCCAGTAAGTCTCTTTGGATTTTGGAGGTGACATATTCCACATTTGAGTGTGAAAATTTTGCACATCTATTTAATAACACCAAAAAGCTCCTAGTTTTGAGTGGGGCCCAGAACAAAAGAAGGCTCTGGAATAGGACCAGGCTGTTGCATAAACTGCTCAGCCACCTGGGGCATATAATCCACTAGAACCTATGGTGCTTAAAGCGTAAGTAGCAGGTAAAGATGATGTTTGGAACTTTAAGAATGTTCCTATAGGTGAATTGCAGGCCTTTAGGATTTGGAAGAAAGCCCTGCTATCATCTGCAGATAACTTCTTTCTTGAGATATAGCTCTTGGCCTGCTACTGGGTTTTAGTCTTGAGATATAGCACTTGGCCTGCTACTGGGTTTTAGTAGAGACTAAACGCTCTCTTTAGGAGCCACCAAATTACCATGAGACCTGAGCTGTCTATCATAAACTGGTTGTTATCTGACCCCACCCTCCTAAGCTATAAAGTTGAGCATGAACAACAACATTCTTTTATCAAATGGAAATGATATATAGATGATAGGGCCCACATAGGGTACAAGTAAGTTACATAAAGAAGGGGCCTACTCCTGCTACACTGCCTTCTCTATCCCAGATTCTACCTATGGGTTAGTCCCTATGGTCAGTTAACAGAGGAAGAGAAGACTCAAACCTGGTTTAATAATGGTTCTGCATGATATGCCTGCACCTCCTGAAAGTGAGCAGCTGTAGCACTATAGACCCTCTCTGGGACATCCCTGAAGAACAGTGCTGAAGTAAAATCATCCCATTTGGCAGATATTTAGGCAGTGCACATGGTTATGTACTTTTATTGGAAGGAGATATGGCCAGAAATGCAAACGTACTGATCCATGGTCTGTGGATAATGATTCATCTAGACATTCAGGAACTTGAAAGGAATATGATTGGAAAACTGGTGAGAAAGAAATTTGGAGAAGAGTTATGTGAGCAGACCTCTCAGAATGGGCAAAGACATGAAGATGTATCTGTCCCATGTAAATGCCTATCAAAGGGTTGCTTCAGCAGAGGAGAAATTTAATAATCAAGTAGATAAGAAAACACATTCTGTTGATACCAGTCATTCTCTCCCCACAGCCACTACTGTCATTGACCAATGAACTTATAAACCAAGTGGTCATGGTGGGAGAGGTGAACCTTGTGCATATGCTCAGTAACATGTACTTCCATTAAAAAAAAAAAACAAACACAAAAACAACATACACTTCCATTTAGCAAGACTGACCTGGCTACAGCCACTAATGAGTACTCAGTTTGACAGCAGAGACCAACACTGAGCCCCATATATGGGATCTTTCCCTGGACTAATCAGCCAGCTACATGTTCCCAGCTTGATTACATTGGAATGTTTCTGTCATGGAAAGGGCAGTGTTGTGTCCTTACTGAAATAGATACTCTGTACATGGATTTGCCTCTCCTGCAGGCAATACTTCTGCCAAAACTATCATCCATGTACTTATAGAATGCTTTATCCACCACTCTGTTAATCCATACAGCATTGCTTTTGATCAAGGAACTCACTTCACAGAAAAGTAGATATGGTAATGGGCCTATGCTCATAAAATTCACTGATCATACTATATTCCCTACCATCATGAAGCAGTTGACTTGATTGAATGGTAGGATGATCTTTTGAAGACTCAGTTACAGAGCCAGCTATGTGGCAATACCTTGCAAGGCTGGGACAAGGTTCTCCAGGAAGTTCTACATGCTCTGAATCAGTGGCCAATATATGGTGCTGTCTCTTCAATAGTCAAGATTCACAGGTCCAGAAATCAAGGGGTGAAAATGGAAGTGGTACCATTCACTATTAGACCTAGTTGCCCACTAGCAAAATTTTTGCTTCCTGTCCTCATTGTATTATGCTCTGCTGGTCTAGAGGTCTTCGTTCTAAAGGGAGGGATGCTTCCATCAGGAGACACAATAATGAATCAATTTAACTAGAAGTCAATAATGCCACTCAGCCACTTAGAGTTCCTAATTTCTCTGAAACAAGAAGCGACTAAGGGATTTATCGTGCTCACTAGGGTTATTGATTGTGAATGCCAAGGGGAAATTGGACTAATACTCCACAATGGAGGTGAGAAAGAGATTGTCTGGAGTACAAGTGATCTCTTAGGGCTTCTTTGAGTATTACAATGCTCTGTGATTAAGGTCAATAAAAAACTACAACCCAATCCAGGCAGGACTATGAATGACCTCGACCATTTGGAAATGAAAGTTTGGACCCATGCATAAGGTAAATAACCACAAGTAGATGAGAAATTCCTAGAATATAAACAGAATTCAGAATGGGAAGTAGGACAGAGAAGTTATATATTTTAGTTATAAATACCAGTTAGAGCCATATAACTACTTACAGAAAGAGTACTGTAATTGCCATGAGTATTTCCTCCTTATTTTATTATGAATACATATATCAATCAAATATCTTTGAATTTTCCTCCCTTACTTTTTAATTAAGGTTTTATTTAATTTCAGTATAGTTAACATACAGTGTTATATAAGTTTCAGGTGTACAATATAGTGATTCAACAATACTATACATTAATCAGTGCTTATCATGATAAACATCCCTCCACTCCACCTCTTCTCTAGTAACTGTCAGTTTGTTCTCTATAGTTGAGGCTGTCTCTTGATTTCTCTCTCTTTTTCCTTTTTTTTTTTAAAGATTTTATTTATTTATTTGAGAGAGAGAGAATGAGAGAGAGCACATGAGAGAGGGGAGGGTCAGAGGGAGAAGCAGACTCCCTGCTGAGCAGGGAGCCCAATGCAGGACTCGATCCAGGGACTCCAGGATCATGACCTGAGCCGAAGGCAGTCGCTTAACCAACTGAGCCACCCAGGCGCCCTCTTTTTCCTTTAATCATCTGTTTTGTTTATTGTATTCCACATAGAAATGAAATCATATGGTATTTGTCTTTCTCTGATAGACTTATTTTACTTAGCATTATACTCTCTAGCTCCATCCATCTTACTTCAAATGCCAAGATTTTATTATTTTTTATCTCTGAATAATATTCCATTGTATACATACACCACATCTTCTTTATCTATACATCTATTAATTGATACTTGGGCTGCTTCCATAATTTGGCTGTTGCAATAAACATAGGTGTGCATGTATCCTTCTGAATTACTGTTTTTGTATTTTGTGGGTAAATATACAGTAGTGTGATTACTGAATAACAGGGTAGTTCTATTTTCAACATTTTGAGGAACCTCCAAACTGTTTTCCACAGTAGCTGCACCAGTTTGTGTTCCCACCAACAGTGCAAGAGACTTCCCCTTTCTCCACATCCTCCCCAACACCTGTTGTTGTGTTGTTGGTTTTAGCCATTCTGACAGATGTGAGGTGATATCTCATTGTAGTTTTGATTTGTATTTCCCTAAGTGAGTGATACTGAGAATCATTTCATGTGTCTTTTGGCCATCTGGATGCCTCCTTTGAGAAAAGTCTGTTCATTTCTTCTGCCCATTTTAAAATTGGATTATTTGTTCTTTGGGTGTTGAGCTGTATTAGTTCTTTATATATTTTGGATATTAACCCTTTATTGGATATGTCATTTGCAAATATCTTCTCCCATTCAGTAGGTTGTCTTTTAGTTTTGTTGATTGTTTCCTTTCCTGTGCAGAAGATTTTTTATTTTGAAGTAGTACAAAGAGTATATTTATTTCTCCTCTGGTGGCATATCTAGAAAAAAATTTGCTATGGTCAATGTCAAAGAAATTACTGCCTGTGTTGTCTTCTAGGATTTTTATGTTTTCAGGTCTCACATTTAGGTCTTTAAACCATTTTGAGTTTATTTTCATGTATGATGAAACAAAGTGGTCCAGTGTCTTTTTTTTTTTTTTTTGCATGTGGCTGTCCAGTTTTTCCAACCTCATTTGTTGAAGAGACTGTCTTTTTTCCATTCAATATTCATTCCTCCTTTGTCAGAGATTAATTGACCATATAATCATGGGTTTATTTCTGGATTTTCTGTTTTATTCCATCGATCTATGTGTCTATTTTTATGCCAGTACCATACTGTTTTAGTTATTAGCACTTTGTAATAAATTTAAAATCTGGAATTGTGATACTTCCAGTTTTCTTTTTCTTTTTCAAGATCGCTTTGGCTGTTCAAGGTCTTTTGTGGTTCTGTAGAAATTTTAGGATTGTTTGCTCTAGTTCTGTGAAAAATGCTGCTGCTATTTTGATAGGCATTACATTAAAACTGTAGATTGCTTTAGGTAGTACTAAACAATAGTTTAACAATATTTGTTCTTCCAACAAATGAACATGAAATGCTTATCCATTGCTTTGTGTCATCTTGAATTTCTTTAATCAGTATTTTATAGTTTTCAGAGTACAGGTCTTTTACTTCCTTGATTAAGTTTATCCATATATATAATCCAGAATAAATTTATATATATATAGTTTTTGGTGCAGTTGTAAATTGTATTGTTTCTTAATTTCATATTATGCTGCTTCATTATTAGGGTACAGGTATGCAACAGATTTCTGTACATTAATTTTGTATCCTGTGACTTTACTGAATTTATTTCTGGTAGTTTCATGGTGGTCTTTAGGGTTTTCTATATATAGTATCATGTCATTTGCAAATAGTGAGAGTTTTACAACTTCCTTACTCATATTGATGCCTTTTATTTCTTTATGTTATCTGATTGCTGTGGCTTGGACTTCCAGTACTCTATTGAATAAAAGTGGCTAGAGTGAACATCCTTGTCTTGTTCTTGACCTTAGGGGAAAAGCTCTCAGTTTTTCAACATTGAGTATGATGGTGGCAGTGAGTTTTTCATATATGGCATTTATTATGTTGAGGTAGACTCTCTGGACCTATTTTCTTGATTTTTTTTTTTATCTTGAATGGATGTTGTACTTTGTCAAATGCTTTTTCTGCTTCTATTTAAATGATGATATTGTTTTATCCTTTCCCTTATTGATGTGACTTATCAGATTGATTGTTTTGTGAATATTGAACCAGCCTCGCTTCATAGGAATAAATCTACTTGATCATCATGAATGATTTTTTTAATGTATTATTGGATTTGGTTTTGTTGAGGATTTCCACATCTACGTTCATCAGAGATATTGGTGCTTAGTTCTCTCTTTGTGTGTGTGTGTGTGGTGTCTTTATCTGTTTTGGTATCAGGGTGGTACTGGCCTCATAGAATGGATTTAGAAGTTTTCCTTCCCCTTGTATTTTTTGGAATAATTTGGAAAGAATAGTCATTAACTTCTCCTTAAAAGTTTGTTGCAATTTGCCTGTGAAGCCATCTGGTCTTGGAATTTTGTTTTTTGGGGAGGTTTTTGATTACTAATTAAATTTCATTGCTGGTAATTGGTCTGTTCAAATGTTCTCTTTCTTCCTGCTTTAGTTTTGGCAGGTGTTATGTTTCTAGGAACTTATCCATTTCTTCTCTTTGTGCAATTTTTTGGCATATAGATTTTCATAATATTCCATGACAATTGTTTGCATTTCCTTTTTGCCATTTTAATTACTATGTGTCTTGTTATGGACCTCCTTAGAATGATTTTGTTGTGGGATCTCTGTACCTACTGGATCTGAATATCTGTTGCCTTCCCCCAGATTAGGGAAGTTTTCAGCTTTTATTTCTTCAAGTAAATTTTCTGCCCCCTTTTCTCTCTCTTCTCTGGGATTCCTTTAATGAGAATGCTATTGTGATTGATGGAGTCACTGAATTCCCTAAGTCTACTGTCAATTTGCATAATCTTTTTTTTCTTCTCATCTGTTCAGCTTGATTACTTTCCATTATTGTGTCTTCCAGGTCATTAATTCATTCTTCTGCTTTCTGTAGTCTGCTATTTATTCCATCAAGTGTATTTTTAATTTCATTTATTGTGTTATTAATCTCTGTTTCTTTTTTTATCTTTTCATTAAGGGTATCACTCGTGTCCTCCACTCTTTTCTCAAGTCCAGTATCTTTATGATAGTTACTTTAAATTGTCTATCAGGTATTTTACTTGTATCTGTTTGGCTTAGGTCTCTTACTGTGGTTTGGTCTTGCTCTTTCATTTGCAAAATATTCCTCTGTCTCCTCATTTTGTCTAATTCTCTGTGTCTGTTTCTGTGTGTTAGGAAAGTCAGACACATCTCCTGCTCTTGAAGATAATGGCTTTATAAAGAAAAAATTCTTTTTTTTTTAATTTTATTATGTTATGTTAGTCACCATACAATACATCATTAGTTTTTGATGTAGTGATCCAGGATCCATTGTTTTTGTATAATACCCAGTGCTCTATGCAGTATGTGCCCTCCTTAATACCCATCACCAGGCTAACCAAACCTCCCTACCCCCTCCCGTCTAAAAGCCTGTTTGTTTCTCAGGTCCATAGTCTCTCATGGTTCATCTCTCCCTCCAATTCCCCCCCCCCCGCCGGCCATTTTTCCCTTCCTTCTCCTAATGTCCTCCATGTTACTCCTTATGTTCCACATATAAGTGAAATCATATGATAATTGACTTTCACTGCTTGACTTATTTCCCTTAGCATAATCACCTTCAGTCCCATCCATGTTGATGTAAAAGTTGGGTATTCATCCTTTCTGATGGCTGAGTAATATTCCATTGTATATATGGACCACATCTTCTTTATCCATTCATCTGTTGAAGGGCATCTCAGCTCTTTCCACAGTTTGGCTATTGTGGACATTGCTGCTATGAACATTGGGGTGCATATGGCCCTTCTTTTCACTACATCTGTGTCTTTGGGGTAAATACCCAGGAGTGCAATTGCTGGGTCATAGGGTAGCTCTATTTTTAAATTTTTGAGGAACCTCCACACTGTTTTCCAAAGTGGCTGCACCAACTTGCTTTCCCACCAACAGTGTAAGAGGGTTCCCCTTTCTCCACAACCTCTCCAAAATTTGGTGTTTTTTTCCCTGTCCGTT
>NW_027975223.1:0-1106 GCF_054177405.1 Leptonychotes weddellii
AAATCAAGAATGTATATTAAATAAGGTATCTTTAAACAGAAACACACATAAATGAGGTTATGTTGATTGGCTGACAAAATATGATCAAGGGGAGGAGCAAGATGGCAGAGGAGTAGGAGACCTAAATTTCCTCTGCTCCCAGGAATGCAGCTAGATAGGGATCAAACCATTCTGAACACCTACAAACTCAACAGGAGATCGAAGAAAAGAATAGCAGCAACTCTGTGAACAGAAAACCGACCACTTTCTGGAAGGTAGGACATGTGGAGAAATGAATCCCAGGTGATATTCAGGAAGATAGACCACTGGGGAAGGGGGCCTCCGTCAGCCGCTGCTGGCAAGTGATAGAGCAGTGGAGCACAAAATCGGAACTTTTAGAAGTCGGCTCTGCTGAGGGATGCTGCTCCAGTGGCTAAGCGGGGGGTGGAACCCTCCCTGGGACAGTGTGGTGTCAGGACCCTTGGGGTCACAGAACGACCTGAGTGCAGCAGAGCCCCCAGGTATTGGAGCAGGGAAGCTGGCTGCAGAGACAGAGCCGAGGAGCGGGCTCTCAGCTCGGGGTTGCCGTAAACCATGATCCATGGCACAGTCAGGCCACTGCTCCTCCAGCAGGGACCCAACAAGTGGCAGATTGGGGGAGACTCCCCTTCCTCCCTGGGGAGGAGCAGCATGGGAGCGCACCACAGGGATCTGCTGGATTTGGAGACTCCACATGGGGTCAGGTCCCAGAGACAGAAATGCTCGGTCACAGGCCAGGTGAGCACGGAGTGCGGGCGGAGACCGGGGAGAGGGGAATGACTGACTGCTTTTCTCTGGGGGCTCACTGAGGAGCAGGGCCCCAAGTTCTCAGCTCCTCCAGGGTGGCAATTGGGAGACCACCATTTTCACTCTCGGCCTCCAAAGCTGTACGGAAACCTTGCAGGGAACAAAAGCTCCCAAGAGCAAACCCGAGCAGATTACTTAGCCTGACCCAGCAAGGGCAGGGCAATTCTGCCTCCAGCAAAGACATTTGGGAACCATGGCAACAGGTCCCTCCCCCAGACGATCAGCAAGAACAGCCAGCCAAGACCAAGTTTACCGATCAATGAGAACAGTAGAAATCCAGA
>NW_027975224.1:0-206 GCF_054177405.1 Leptonychotes weddellii
CTCAGCATTTTTTTCTCTAAAAATAAATTTATGAGAAGCTTGTGGAACTTACAAAGTTGGTATATATTAGTCTGTATTTCCCAACCTCCCTTGCAAGTATAATAGTCTGGCCAATGCAGTGTGAGTAATTTCAGGCTGAAGAACTTAAAAGCTGACCTGCTTGCCATATCCCCTTTCCCCCACTTTCGTGACATTATAGGTCACAA
>NW_027975225.1:0-206 GCF_054177405.1 Leptonychotes weddellii
CCCTCACGGTGACCGTCCCCCGGCCATTCCTCTCACTCTGACTGTGTCCTCCGCCTTATCTACCGTCCCCACTACGGCTGCCCCCACCGTATTTGCAGGGCCACACCGTGATGCGATGGCCGCCGCGGGTGGCAGGAGCCACAGGCTCTGCAGCTCCCGCTCCGGGCCCTGTGAGCCCCAGACGTGGCGTGTGTCCCCCGTGCTGC
>NW_027975226.1:0-206 GCF_054177405.1 Leptonychotes weddellii
AAATATCACCAACCTCATTTATTTTTTATGTAGTCTTTAAGGTATCCTTTCTACCATTTGAAATTAAATGAACTGATATGAAATTATATGAATCATACTCTTCCCACCCTTCCATGTGACTCATAGAAATAAGTTTTGTTGGGGCACCTGGTTGGCTCAGTTGGTTGGGCATCTGCCTCCGGCTCAGGTCGTGTTCTCACGGTCCT
>NW_027975227.1:0-206 GCF_054177405.1 Leptonychotes weddellii
AAAAAAACCCCAATATTTATATTTACAAAGAAAAAAGAAGATGCTGTGCTGGATGATGGAGGCTGGCTTCAAAGGTCAGGACTTTTGCATGGGAGAGACAGGAGAACCACCGGTTCTTTGGGGAGGATGAATCTGTCCACCCAGATAAGAGCAGCTGGGAGCTGAGGCCTCCAATGCACAGGGCTGGTGAACGTCATGCCCTGAGA
>NW_027975228.1:0-206 GCF_054177405.1 Leptonychotes weddellii
AGTCAACAAAACCAAAAGACAACCGACAGAATGGGAGAAGATATTTGCAAATGACATATCAGATAAAGGGCTAGTATCCAAAATCTATAAAGAACTCATCAAACTCAACACCCAAAGAACAAAGAATCCAATCAAGAAATGGGCAGAAGACATGAACAGACATTTTTCCAAAGAAGACATCCAAATGGCCAACAGACACATGAAAA
>NW_027975229.1:0-206 GCF_054177405.1 Leptonychotes weddellii
AATCTTTAAAAAAAAAAAGATTTATTTATTTGTCAGAGAGAAGGAGAGAGAGAGAGCAAGCGAGTACAAGCAGGGAGAGCGGCAGGCAGAGGGAGAAGCTCCCTGCTCATCAGGGAGCCCGATGCGGGACTCCATCCTAGGACCCTGGGATCATGACCTAAGCTGAAGGCAGGCGCTTAACCAACTGAGTCACCCAGGCGTCTCAA
>NW_027975230.1:0-206 GCF_054177405.1 Leptonychotes weddellii
CATTAGGGAAATGCAAATCTAAAACCATATGAGATATCACCTCACATCTATTTGAATGGCTAATATTTTTTTATTCTTATGTTAATCCCCATACATTACATCATTAGTTCTAGATGAAGTGTTCCACGATTCATTGTTTGTGCATAACACCCAGTGCTCCATGCAGAACGTGCCCTCCTCAATACCCACCACCCGGCCCACGCCTC
>NW_027975231.1:0-206 GCF_054177405.1 Leptonychotes weddellii
GGGGCGCCTGGGTGGCTCAGTTGGTTAAGCGACTGCCTTCGGCTCAGGTCATGATCCTGGAGTCCTGGGATCGAGTCCCGCATCGGGCTCCCTGCTCGGCGGGGAGCCTGCTTCTCCCTCTGACCCTCCCCCCTCTCATGTGCTTTCTGTCTCTCTCATTCTCTCTGTCTCAAATAAATAAATAAAATCTTTAAAAAAAAAAAAAA
>NW_027975232.1:0-206 GCF_054177405.1 Leptonychotes weddellii
ATTTCTTTTTTTTTTTTTTAAGATTTATTTATTTATTTTAGACAGAGAAGGAGAGAGAGAGCACAGCTGGGAGATGGGCAGAGGAAGAGGAAGAGAATCTCAAGCAGATGCCCCAATGATCATGATCTGAGCTGAAATCAAGAGTCAGCAACTTAACCAACTGAGCCACCCAGGCACCCCCCAGATCTTGATTTCTAATACCATTC
>NW_027975233.1:0-206 GCF_054177405.1 Leptonychotes weddellii
AATTCTCCATCAGGCATGTTACTTACATCTGTTTCACTTTGATCTCTGGCTATGACCTTATCTTGTTCTTTCATTTTGGGTAATTTTCTCTGTCTTCTCATTTTGTCTAAGTCTGGGCCTGCTTCTCTGTGTTAGAAAAGCCAGTTATGTCTCCTGTTCCTGAAAGTAATGCCCTAATGAAGAAGAGGTGATGTAGTGCCCAGGGC
>NW_027975234.1:0-1106 GCF_054177405.1 Leptonychotes weddellii
TTACTTTTCCGTTACTCACATTTGGAGGAGATAAATTTTGTTCCTTGCCTAATAGCAGAGATTCTTATGGGAATCAGGGTGATGAGCCATGGTAACTGTCCAAGTTGCTCTCCCTTTGATGCTATGACAAAGGACTTTACAAAATGTCCTCTCTAGCCTAGCTGGTCTGGGAAGGCTTCTACCACAAGCTCTGTGTTTCTCACAACTTTTCACAACCCTTGCCTTCTAAGATGACATACTCATTGTATTTTATTTCTTTTAAGATTTTATTTATTTATTTGACAGAGAGAGAGTGAGAGAGCACAAGCAGGGGGAGAAGCAGAGGGAGAGGGAGAAGCAGGCTCCCCACTGAGCAGGGAGCCCAACCTGGGGCTCGATCCCAGGACCCTGGGATCATGACCTGAGCCGAAGGCAGATGCTTAACCGACTGAGCCACCCAGGAGCCCCTGACATACTCATTTTAAAAAGCTGTTTTTATTGCTTGCATTCTCCGAGACCTGTAACCTCTGTGTTCTCTTGTGCCACCTAATACTGCCACCATATCCCTTAATAAAATGATCATTGGGTCATCTTTATGTACCAAGAGGCTATGCTTCTTGTCTCTATTTTGCTGGAAAAGTTCAGCAAATACTTCCTTATACCACTTAGCTCTCCATTCCTTCAATCTCCATATATTTATGATGTACCTGCCACGTATGAGGCATTAATAATACCCTGAGGGTGCAGAGCTAAACAAGATAAGAAAGGCTTTTTTTTTTTTTTCTGATGGAACTTACTTTTTATTGGAGGAAGAAATAGAAAATAAACAAGAAAATATTAGTAGTGATGAACATTGAATACAGTCTCACATAAGCATTATTCTATCAGTCTGAGCACATGTGTAGGCCTCTAGGAGATTGAGAGTGCCTGAGTGGAGAGAAGGGGTTCAAGGAGCAAGCTCTGGGGGAAGACCAATGTTTAAGAGTGAAGCAGAGAGGAGACGCCAGAGAATAGGCCGAGAAGAGAGCATCCAGCCAGGATGATGGGAAGAAAAGCAGCAGAGTCTGATAACACCTTGAGAATCATGTGCTTTAAGAAGGGAAAAGTGTCCTGAGTCAAACGCTGTT
>NW_027975235.1:0-206 GCF_054177405.1 Leptonychotes weddellii
CGTTAAGTCATCTTCAGATAAAGCGACCTTGACTCTTATATCGCTATTACGCTCAAGAGACATTAAATGATAAAAGACAGTGAAATCACTTGCCGGCAACCCATCACGATGTTTACGCAATCTCTCATCAACAGCCGATAGATCAAGCAACATCACATACGGCTTAGTTAAAGTACGTAAAAACATTAAGATATCGAGTAGATCCC
>NW_027975236.1:0-206 GCF_054177405.1 Leptonychotes weddellii
GACGGGAATAATTCCAGGACTTCTGTCATAGGGTTGTTGAGAGGTATAAATAAGATAATACTTGGCAAAGCTTGTAAGACCAGGTTCAGTAAATGCCCTGCTACCTGGGATTTGTGGTATCCTGTAGACCCCAACCTACAACACTTCCCCAAGAGCCAGGTTTGAGCCCATGCTCAGGCCCCCAGCTGTGGCCAGACCCGGTACCC
>NW_027975237.1:0-206 GCF_054177405.1 Leptonychotes weddellii
ACTTATCTGGGGAAGGAAGGAGCTCCATCAGCACACGAACCCCCAAGCCAGCAAGACGGTGCTGGACGAGAACGCTCACAGCCCCAGGCAGCTCCTGTGGCGTGGGGACCCAGAGCCAAGGGCACCAGGACAGCGGCCCGGACTGGGGCGTCCCGTCTGCCAGGCAGAAAGGCATTAATAGGACATTTGGGGTGCTACATGTGGAA
>NW_027975238.1:0-206 GCF_054177405.1 Leptonychotes weddellii
ACGATGAGGGACTCGATCCCGGGACTCCAGGATCATGACCTGAGCCGAAGGCAGTCGCTTAACCAACTGAGCCACCCAGGCGCCCTGCCTTGGGGACCTTTGCACTGGCTCTTCCCTCGGCCCAGAATGTTCTACTCCACACACCCACGGGCCTCTCGTATCCCGCAGGCTTGCCCAGGTATGCTCTCCCAGCTCAGCAGGGGGCA
>NW_027975239.1:0-206 GCF_054177405.1 Leptonychotes weddellii
AATAGCCAAAAATAGTACTGGCATAATAATAATAAAAAAAAGAAATCTTGCCATTTGCAACGACGTGGATGGAACTAGAGGGTATTAGGCTAAGCGAAAAAAGTCAATCAGAGAAAGACAAGTATCATATGATCTCACTGATATGAGGAATTTGAGAAACAAGACAGAGGATCATAGGGGAAGGGAGGAAAAAATGAAACAAGATG
>NW_027975240.1:0-206 GCF_054177405.1 Leptonychotes weddellii
CCCAACTTTTACATCAACATGGATGGGACTGGAGGAGATTATGCTAAGTGAAATAAGTCAAGCAGAGAAAGTCAATTATCATATGGTTTCACTTATTTGTGGAACATAAGGAATAGCATGGAGGACATTAGGAGAAGGAAGGGAAAACTGAAGGGGGGGAAATCAGAGGGGGAGATGAACCATGAAAGACTATGGACTCTGAGAAA
>NW_027975241.1:0-206 GCF_054177405.1 Leptonychotes weddellii
AACACCCAGTGCTCCATGCAGAACGTGCCCTCCTCAATACCCACCACCAGGCCAACCCATCCTCCCACCCCCCTCCCCTCTAGAACCCTCAGTTTGTTTTTCAGAGTCCATCGTCTCTCATGGTTCGTCTACCCCTCCGATTTCCCCCGCTTCATTCTTCCCCTCCCGCTACCTTCTTCTTCTTCTTTTTTTTTTTCTTAACATAT
>NW_027975242.1:0-206 GCF_054177405.1 Leptonychotes weddellii
AACCTGCAAAAAAAAAAAAAAGTGTGCTCACTCTGCAAGTGCAGCTTTAAAGTCTCCAATACACTCACACCCACCACAGTGCTGACCATGAAACTCCTCCGAGAGCAGCTGGTGAAGCCGGGTACCCTTGAGAGAAGAGACCGCCTTCACGTGTAACGCCTAGTACTGAACCAGCGTCCAATGGACTTTTCTTCACGAGCCACTAT
>NW_027975243.1:0-206 GCF_054177405.1 Leptonychotes weddellii
GGGAAATGATGCACTTTATTGGGCTTAAATTGGTTCTCAAATAAAGAAGCCTGTTTAACCTAATTTAATTCAATTTATCTCAAATTTATTTAGCAACATAAACCTCCTTTTGAGATGCTAGCAACCACTAGTTAATATCCCAGTAAATTAATATTATAAGGAACACATTTTAGGAAATGCTGCTTTAAAAATAATAAGTGCCAAGA
>NW_027975244.1:0-206 GCF_054177405.1 Leptonychotes weddellii
AGGGGTGAGCCTGGTGATGGGTATTAAAGAGGGCACGTACTGCATGGAGCACTGGGTGTTATACACAAACAATGAATCACGGAACACTACATCAAAAATTAATGATGTAATGTATGGTGATTAACATAACATAATAAAATACAAATAAATAAATAAACACTAAAAAATAAAAATAAAAAAATAATATCACTGTTCCAGGTAATGTA
>NW_027975245.1:0-1106 GCF_054177405.1 Leptonychotes weddellii
GATGAACTATTAATTATTCATTGATTGAAACTTTGGTTGAACTATAATATGGGCATAATATAGGCAATTGTGCCATATTCTGAACTTATAAACACAGTAATAAGTATATATATCTATATCTACATCCCAGGAGGACAAAAGTGACCATCTAATTCTCACAGGGAAGCCTGGGCATGCTATTTGATCTGGGCTTTATAAGTTCAGTAGATAATTATTATGCAGAAGAATACCAAAGTTACAGGGCTTGAACAAAAATCCATGCTGTGATTCAGAAAGTTTCATTACAGTGGTAAGGGAACTGGAAAGAGGCTGGGGAGACAGGCTTTGGCCAAATTTGATGGGCCTCAAATTCCATATGCAGAATGTGAGATTTAAGTCTTTTTCCTTTTTTAACAATTTATTTGGAAACAATTTCAAGCTTACAGAAAAATTTCAAGAATAAGAATAGAATAATACAAATAACAATACAAAATTTTATAAACCTTTTACCTGGAATTACCTATGGTTAATATTTTTCTCCATTTATCAATCATTTATTCTCTTTCTCTCTGGATGGTGGGTGGATAGATAGATATTAAGATATAGATAGAAATAGATATCTATGTACATATATACATCTAAAATATTTCAGAATAAGTTATGTACCTCATGTCCTTTTGCCTTAAATATATCATTGTGGGGGTGCCTGGGTGGCGCAGTTGTTTAAGCATCTGACTCTTGGTTTCAGCTCAGGTCATGATATCAGGGTTGTGGGATCAAGCCCCTCATTGGACTCCATGCTCAGTGTGGAGTCTGCTTGAGATTCTCTCTCCCTCTGCTGCTGCCCCCCCACTCTCTCTCTCAAATGAATAAATCAATCTTTAAAAAATATGTCATTGTGGCTCTGCCACTCTCGCTCCGGTATCCTCCGCGCCAGAGACGCAGCAGCACTCCCACCGCCCACACCCACCGCGCTCTCGCTCGCCTGTACTCCCCGAGCCGGTCCGTGCCGCCGCAGCCGCCCGGCCCACCGCCACCCTCTGCAGTCATGTCCGCCAGGTCCGTGTCCTCGTCCTCCTACCGCAGGATGTTCGGCGGCCCCGGCACCGGGAGCCGGCCGAGCTCCA
>NW_027975246.1:0-206 GCF_054177405.1 Leptonychotes weddellii
ACATCTAAAAAAAAAAAAAAAAAAAGAAAACAGGCCTTCTTATACACAAGCTGGAGTATAAAATGATTTCTCCTATCTTTGAGTCATCTAGCAAGACAAATTAAAAACATTTAAAGCTCCCACTTTCCTTTCATCCAGCAATTCAGTTTCCAGGAATACATTCCAGTATGAGAAGAGTGTGCTACGGCACAAGAATAAGATGTTCA
>NW_027975247.1:0-206 GCF_054177405.1 Leptonychotes weddellii
AAAAAAACAAAAACTGTCATGGTCATTAAAAACAAGGATCATCCAAGAAGCTGTCACAGCCGAGAGGAGCCTAAGGAGACATGATGACTCACTGTATCCTGGGTGGGATCCTAGAAGAGTAAAATTTCATTAGGTCAAAACCACAATTATATGGTCAATTAATCTTTGACAAAGCAGGAAGGAATATCCAATGGGAAAATGACAGT
>NW_027975248.1:0-206 GCF_054177405.1 Leptonychotes weddellii
CTGGTATAAAAAGTAAAGTTCTGGATATATTTGTAAGCAAACTTATTCTTGTAATGCAATCATTAGAATCATAAGAATTATGGTGACCACACACATGCATCAAAACCATAGCGGTTTGTGGGCTGTCAAAAACACTCTTGGAGAGAAGAGAAGGCAACAAGATTCTGTTGCATTTGTGACCTCTAGAGGCCAACATGAATGTGATA
>NW_027975249.1:0-206 GCF_054177405.1 Leptonychotes weddellii
CGATGCAGGACTCGATCCCAAGACCCTGGGATCATGACCTGAGTCGAAGGCAGTCACGCAACCAACTGAGCCACCCAGGCGCCCAGTAATACTTTTTTAAATTCAAAAGCCCTTTTAGCTTCCAGACATAAAAGTACTCCAGCTGCAGCGTCACCCCATCCCCCAGTCTCAGGATTCAAGGGCTTTCCCCCCTTGGCTCCCACCAC
>NW_027975250.1:0-206 GCF_054177405.1 Leptonychotes weddellii
GCATCACTCCCCCTGCTTTTGACCCTCCAATGCCTTCCGGTCACACTGAGAGTAAGATCCATGCTCTTGACTGGACATGCCGGCTGTGCCCAGCCCTCTGATCTCCTTCCTACTCTTCACATGGCCACTGCAGCCTGCCTCATAACCCGGTCCTGCCTCAGGGCCTTTGCCCCTGCCCTTCCCTCTGCCGGAATCCCCCCGCCCCC
>NW_027975251.1:0-206 GCF_054177405.1 Leptonychotes weddellii
AAATGTTGAATCACCATACTATACACTTGAAACTAATATTACACTGTATGTTAACTTACTGGAATTTGAATTATTATTATTATTTTTTTTATTCTTATGTTAATCCCCATACATTACATCATTAGTTTTAGATGAAGTGTTGCATGATTCATTGTTTGTGCATAACACCCAGTGCTCCATGCAGAATGTGCCCTCCTCACTCCCCC
>NW_027975252.1:0-206 GCF_054177405.1 Leptonychotes weddellii
GCTCTTGGCTGACCCTTCTGGTGTGCGGTGAGGGGCTTTCTCTTCCCCTTCCTGTTTCGAACCCTCCACCACCTCCTGCACGTGGGTGTGGGGGCCTGGGGGAGGTCCCAGCAGAGAGTTTTATTATTCTGGCTTTATGTTTTTGGTTATTGGTTTTTTTGTATAGACCAAAGCAAAGAAAATAAAACTAACACACAGAAAAAAAA
>NW_027975253.1:0-206 GCF_054177405.1 Leptonychotes weddellii
AGGAACAAGGTAAGCAGGGGCACAGGGATGCTCCCCATGGGGAAGGAGGCCTTTGCTCTTTGCCCTTGACAGTTGCACTCAGGGACTGTGGGTCAGGGATTGTGTCTAGGCATCTGCCAGGGAGGATGCCAAGACATGGAGAGGTGGTGCTCATGAGCCTCCCGGGCTGACTCTGGGCATGATGCCTGCATTTTCATGCCTATCCT
>NW_027975254.1:0-206 GCF_054177405.1 Leptonychotes weddellii
GATAAACTCTTTTTTTTTTTTTTAAAGATTTTATTTATTTATTTGAGAGAGAGTGAGAGAGAGAAAGAGCACAAGAGTGGGGAGCAGGAGAGGGAGAAGCAGACTCCCTGCCGAGCAGGGAGCCCGATGCGGGACTCGATCCCGGGACTCCAGGATCATGACCTGAGCCGAAGGCAGTCGCTTAACCAACTGAGCCACCCAGGCGC
>NW_027975255.1:0-206 GCF_054177405.1 Leptonychotes weddellii
GGAAATCGGAGGGGTAGACGAACCATGAGAGACGATGGACTCTGAAAAACAAACTGAGGGTTCTAGAGGGGAGGGGGGTGGGAGGATGGGTTAGCCTGGTGGTGGGTATTGAGGAGGGCACATTCTGCATGGAGCACTGGGTGTTATGCACAAACAATGAATCATGGAACACTACATCTAAAACTAATGATGTAATGTAGGGGATT
>NW_027975256.1:0-1106 GCF_054177405.1 Leptonychotes weddellii
TAATACTCAAAAAATCCTTAATTTTGAAAAGATATGATATCAGACGTGCAGCTCATAATTGGAGGTTGGTTTTTTGTTGTTGTTACTCAATAGTCCGCTTTGTAAAAATACTACTAAATCTTATTAATGAGAAATGTCAACGTATAAGGCACATATCAAAGACACGTTTCATAATTTTAAATAAATAGGTTTAAAAAGGCCTTCTTTCCTGCTCTGCCTTTTAACACTACAAGACACATACCACGTATACATACCTTTGTCTAGGAGAAGCCTAACTTTCTGGGGTGTTCAATGTATTCTGATAATACACTTCTAGTTACTGTGCTTTCATGTCTTAAGAGTATCATCTAATAAATTGTAAATGTCCACTATTTTTATTTTATTTTTTTAAGATTTTATTCATTTATTTGTGTGTGAGAGAGAGAGCGCAAGGGATAGAGAGAGCATGAGTGGGGTGGAGGGGCAGAGGCAGAGGGAGAAGCAGGCTCCCTGCTCAGCAGGGAGCTCGACCCAAGGCTCGATCCTAGGACTTTGAGATCATGACCTGAGCCGAAGGCAGACGCTAACTAACCCAGCCACCCAGGTGCCCCATAATGTCCACTCTTTTTATAAAATAAGTATCCAAGATTAGTGTGAGAAATATATAAACTCCTTCGTGATAGCATTTTTTAATCCAGTGGGCACATTAGGAGGCATTTATGTAATTTATCAAACTGCTCATATTTTCCAAAGAAATGCAAACATATCACTGGAAGGAAGATTATTAACCATTCAGTTCCCTTAGAGGTGCACCAGTTCTCAGAGCTATCCCAAGAACATTTTGGGGAAAACTGGTACAGATAGAGATACACAGTAGAAGTCATCAATGCTCTTTGGTTGAAAGTACACTCAAACCTGTCTTTCTTCTTCGCCTAAACTCCTTTACTGATGACTGTGCCCAGGTAAAGTGGAGTTTCTTAGCACATTGGACACAATTCATTAGTGTACTTGGGCCCAGTTTTAGCCAAATTTCTCTCCACTTTCTTCCTTTCTCAAACCACCCTGTGTGATCTAAGGTGATCGAGCTCCGTATGGCAAAACTGCCAAGCGATTTCTCTCCTTTGAGC
>NW_027975257.1:0-206 GCF_054177405.1 Leptonychotes weddellii
GGGCGCCTGGGTGGCTCAGTTGGTTAAGCGACTGCTTTCGGCTCAGGTCATGATCCTGGAGTCCCTGGATCGAGTCCCGCATCGGGCTCCCTGCTCGGCAGGGAGCCTGCTTCTCCCTCTGACCCTCCCCCCTCTCATGTGCTCTCTCTCTCTCTCATTCTCTCTGTCTCAAATAAATAAATAAAATCTTTAAAAAAAAAAAAAAA
>NW_027975258.1:0-206 GCF_054177405.1 Leptonychotes weddellii
TTTTTTTTTTCAATTTTTTTTTTATTCTTATGTTAATCCCCATACATTACATCATTAGTTCTAGATGAAGTGTTCCATGATTCATTGTTCGTGCACAACACCCAGTGCTCCATGCAGAACGTGCCCTCCTCAATACCCACCACCAGGCCAACCCATCCTCCCACCCCCCTCCCCTCTAGAACCCTCAGTTTGTTTTTCAGAGTCCA
>NW_027975259.1:0-206 GCF_054177405.1 Leptonychotes weddellii
GGGGGAAATCGGAGGGGTAGACGAACCATGAGAGACGATGGACTCTGAAAAACAAACAGGGTTCTAGAGGGGAGGGGGGTGGGAGGATGGGTTAGCCTGGTGGTGGGTATTGAGGAGGGCACATTCTGCATGGAGCACTGGGTGTTATGCACAAACAATGAATCATGGAACACTTCATCTAGAACTAATGATGTAATGTATGGGGA
>NW_027975260.1:0-206 GCF_054177405.1 Leptonychotes weddellii
ATGAGATACCACCTCACACCAGTCAGAATGGCTAAAATTAACAAGTCAGGAAACGACAGATGTTGGCGGGGATGCGGAGAAAGGGGAACCCTCCTACACTGTTGGTGGGAATGCAAGCTGGTGCAGCCACTCTGGAAAACTGTATGGAGGTTCCTCAAAAAGTTGAAAATAGAGCTACCATATGATCCAGCAATTGCACTACTGGG
>NW_027975261.1:0-206 GCF_054177405.1 Leptonychotes weddellii
CCCAGATTGAAAGTGAGGGGGTGGAAAACCATTTACCATGCTAATGGACACCAAAAGAAAGCTGGGGTGGCAATCCTTATATCAGACAAATTAGATTTTAAACCAAAGACTGTAATAAGAGATGAGGAAGGACACTATATCCTACTTAAAGGGTCTATCCAACAAGAAGATCTAACAATTGTAAATATCTATGCCCCTAACATGGG
>NW_027975262.1:0-206 GCF_054177405.1 Leptonychotes weddellii
GACTCTATACATTCCCTCAAACACCCATCAACAGAATGACTAGGAGGAGGAGCCCCCAAAATAGAAAAGACTCAGAGATTATGACTTATGCTGCAGATTTACAAATGGATGCAGATATAACCAAGATGTCGGAGATGGAATTCAGGCTAGCAATTGTGAAGACAATGGCTAGAATGGAGAAATCAATTAATGGCAACATAGAGTCT
>NW_027975263.1:0-206 GCF_054177405.1 Leptonychotes weddellii
CAAGGGCAAAAATGAACTATTGGGACTTCATCAAGATAAAAAGCTTTTGCAAAGCAAAGGAAACAGTCAACAAAACCAAAAGACAACCGACAGAATGGGAGAAGATATTTGCAAATGACATATCAGATAAAGGGCTAGTATCCAAAATCTATAAAGAACTCATCAAACTCAACACCCAAAGAACAAAGAATCCAATCAAGAAATGG
>NW_027975264.1:0-206 GCF_054177405.1 Leptonychotes weddellii
GGGCGCCTGGGTGGCTCAGTTGGTTAAGCGACTGCCTTCGGCTCAGGTCATGATCCTGGAGTCCCTGGATCGAGTCCCACATCGGGCTCCCTGCTCGGCAGGGAGCCTGCTTCTCCCTCTGACCTTCCCCCCTCTCATGTGCTCTCTGTCTCTCTCATTCTCTCTGTCTCAGATAAATAAATAAAATCTTTAAAAAAAAAAAAAAA
>NW_027975265.1:0-206 GCF_054177405.1 Leptonychotes weddellii
TGCTCCGTGGTTCTATCACTTGCCAGAAGCGGCCGACGGAGGCCCCTCCCCCGCCGTCTATCCTCCCGAATATCGCCTCGGATTCACTTCTCCGCACGTCCTACCTTCCAGAAAGTGGTCGCTTTTCTGTTCAGAGAGTTGTTGCTATTCCTTTCTTCGATCTCCTGTTGAGTTTGTAGGTGTTCAGAATGGTTTGATCCCTATCC
>NW_027975266.1:0-206 GCF_054177405.1 Leptonychotes weddellii
AGGGAAATCCAAATCAAAACCTCAATGAGATACCACCTCACACCAATCAGAATGGCTAGAATTTACAAGTCAGGAAACGACAGATGTTGGCGGGGATGCGGAGAAAGGGGAACCCTCCTACACTGTTGGTGGGAATGCAAGCTGGTGCAGCCACTCTGGAAAACTGTATGGAGGTTCCTCAAAAAGTTGAAAATAGAGCTACCCTA
>NW_027975267.1:0-1106 GCF_054177405.1 Leptonychotes weddellii
AAATAAATAAATAAATAAAATTAAAGTGTACCACTGTTGATTTGATATGCATATATTGTGAAATGATCACCACCATAGCTTTAGCTAACACCTCCATCTTGTCACATAATTACCATTTCTTTTTTTGTGATGAAAACATATAAAATATTTTCTCAGCAACTTTCAAGTATACAAGTATTATTAACTATAATCACCATACTTTACATTAGATCTCCTGAATTTATTCAACATAAAACTGGAAGTTTATATCTTTTGACCAACACCTCCATTTCCCTCAAGGTCCAGTCCCTGGTAACCCAGTTTTAGTCTCTGTTTTTTTGAGTTTGGCTTTTTTAGAGTCTACATATAAGTGATATCTTATAATATGTGCCTTTCTCTATCTGACTTATTTCACTTAACATAATGTCCACAAATTCTATCCATGTTGTCACAAATGGTAGGATTTCCTTCTTTCCCATGGCTAAATTATATATTTATATATATATATCTTGATAAAAATACTTTTTGAACCATGAGAAAAAGATAAAAACATCATGAGTCAATAACACCACTTCTGGTCCTAAAAGCAGAGCTTTTCAGAGCCAGTAAAGGTAATCAGAGTGAGTTTTAACTTTAAAGCCTATACAGTAACCTACAAATTATTTATGGAAACCAGAATTATTTTTTGTAGCAACATATAGTTTATTCTAAGAACTTTGCTATACGCTATAGTTTAATACTGATAATGAAATACAAGATACGAACCATGTGTTGTTGGAAACTTATACCTTCATTGGGGGTAGAAAAACTAAAAAGCAAGACATCAAAAAAAATTTAAGTTAAAAAACATAATATTGTGATATACAATATATGTGTCATAGGAATTTAAGATTGGAATCAATATAGATTACAACATTTAAAAAAATCGTGGAAGAAGAGTACTCACGGAAAGAAACTGGACAGGTAATTTTTGAATGGTGGCTGATAGGTGGAAAAAAAGCATGCTAGGTAGTAGATGTCATAATTATTGAAGGTGGCGGTTTGTGGGACAAGATGAAGATTCTCCTGATTAAACAAAAAGATCAGGGCAAAATGAAGACAGTGAATACATTTTGTCTGCTAAGCAA
>NW_027975268.1:0-206 GCF_054177405.1 Leptonychotes weddellii
TTAGCCTGGTGATGGGTATTAAAGAGGGCACGTTCTGCATGGAGCACTGGGTGTTATGCACAAACAATCAATCATGGAACACTACACCAAAAAGTAATGATGTAATGTATGGTGATTAACATAACAATAAAAATTTTTTTAAAAAAAGAGGGAAATGGGTACACAAATTGTGATACAGGCAACGGGGGAGGACTGCCCAGCAATAA
>NW_027975269.1:0-206 GCF_054177405.1 Leptonychotes weddellii
ATCGCTCGGCATCAGGGAAATCCAAATCAAAACCTCAATGAGATACCACCTCACACCAGTCAGAATGGCTAAAATTAACAAGTCAGGAAACGACAGATGTTGGCGGGGATGCGGAGAAAGGGGAACCCTCCTACACTGTTGGTGGGAATGCAAGCTGGTGCAGCCACTCTGGAAAACAGTATGGAGGTTCCTCAAAAAGTTGAAAA
>NW_027975270.1:0-206 GCF_054177405.1 Leptonychotes weddellii
CATTCTAGCCATTGTCTTCACAATTGCTAGCCTGAATTCCATCTCCGACATCTTGGTTATATCTGCATCCATTTGTAAATCTGCAGCATAAGTCATAATCTCTGAGTCTTTTCTGTTTTGGGGGCTCCTCCTCCTAGTCATTCTGTTGATGGGTGTTTGAGGGAATGTATAGAGTCCAAATTATTGACCAGAACCCAAGCAAGATG
>NW_027975271.1:0-206 GCF_054177405.1 Leptonychotes weddellii
GATCGTGTGTTTCTTGTCCTGACGTGAAGGAGCCAGTCCTGCAGGTGCTCTCGGAACCTCCGCACCCCCTGGCAGAGATTATCCTGCAGCTCAGCTTCCAGTGCTCCTAGTGGGGGCCCCCGGTGCTCCTCACATGGGGTCCTCAGTGCTCCTGGTGGGGGCCCCCGGTGCTCCTCACATGGGGTCCTCAGTGCTCCTGGTGGGGG
>NW_027975272.1:0-206 GCF_054177405.1 Leptonychotes weddellii
AAGAGGTTGCTGCCTGTGTTCTCCTTTAGGATTTTGATGGACTCCTGTCTCACATTGAGGTCTTTCAACCATTTGGAGTCTATTTTTGTGTGTGGTGTAAGGAAATGGTCCAGTTTCATTCTTCTGCATGTGGCTGTCCAATTTTCCCAACACCATTTGTTGAAGAGACTGTCTTTGTTCCATTGGACATTCTTTCCTGCTTTGTC
>NW_027975273.1:0-206 GCF_054177405.1 Leptonychotes weddellii
GCGGCCGACGGAGGCCCCTCCCCCGCCGTCTATCCTCCCGAATATCGCCTCGGATTCACTTCTCCGCACGTCCTACCTTCCAGAAAGTGGTCGCTTTTCTGATGAGAGAGTTGTTGCTCTTCTTTTCTTCAATCTCCTGTTGAGTTTGTAGGTGTTCAGAATGGTTTGATCCCTATCCAGCTGAATTCCTGAGAGGAGACGAAATC
>NW_027975274.1:0-206 GCF_054177405.1 Leptonychotes weddellii
ATTCTTATGTTAATCCCCATACATTACATCATTAGTTTTAGATGAAGTGTTCCATGATTCATTGTTTGTGCATAACACCCAGTGCTCCATGCAGAATGTGCCCTCCTCAATACCCACCACCAGGCTAACCCATCCTCCCACCCCCCTCCCCTCTAGAACCCTCAGTTTGTTTTTCAGAGTCCATCGTCTCTCATGGTTCATCTACC
>NW_027975275.1:0-206 GCF_054177405.1 Leptonychotes weddellii
AAAGAAGAGCAACAACTCTCTCATCAGAAAAGCGACCACTTTCTGGAAGGTAGGACGTGCGGAGAAGTGAATCCGAGGCGATATTCGGGAGGATAGACGGCGGGGGAGGGGCCTCCGTCGGCCGCTTCTGGCAAGTGATAGAACCACGGAGCACAAAATCGGAACTTTTAAAAGTCTGCTCCGCTGAGGGACGTCACTCTGGTGGC
>NW_027975276.1:0-206 GCF_054177405.1 Leptonychotes weddellii
TAGATGAAGTGTTCCATGATTCATTGTTTGTGCATAACACCCAGTGCTCCATGCAGAATGTGCCCTCCTCAATACCCACCACCAGGCCAACCCATCCTCCCACCCCCCTCCCCTCTAGAACCCTGTTTGTTTTTCAGAGTCCATCGTCTCTCATGGTTCGTCTACCCCTCCGATTTCCCCCGCTTCATTCTTCCCCTCCCACTACC
>NW_027975277.1:0-206 GCF_054177405.1 Leptonychotes weddellii
TCCATCTTCTCTCATGGTTCGTCCACCCCTCCGATTTCCCCCGCTTCATTCCTCCCCTCCCGCTACCTTCTTCTTCTTCTTTTTTTTTCTTAACATATCTTGCATTATTTGTCTCAGAGGTACAGATCTGAGACTCAACAGTCCTGCACAATTCACAGCGCTTAACAGAGCACGTACCCTCCCCAGTGTCTATCACCCAGTCACCC
>NW_027975278.1:0-1106 GCF_054177405.1 Leptonychotes weddellii
CCATATCCAGTCTCTTCTGTGAATCCACAGGCCCTGGTCTGACCCTGAATCACCAGTCAGGACTCCTTTCCTCCCACTGTGGTTTCCAGTTTTGTATTTTGTCCCTTTCTCACTCATACAAATTGGTATATTCTTCTTAGGGACCTGTTCTGCCAACCAAAGGGGATTCAAATAGATCTGTCCTTTTCCAGTCATAAAATATTTCATTACACCTTTCCCCAAAGCAATTGATGCCAGCTAGCCCTGGACCTCCACAATTAAGGAGACCAATGGGAAGCTCCCTATGAGTGATCCTTGAAAATAAATAAGGATCAGCCCCAAAGTGATACGTAGTCACCAACTCTAGACAGAGAGTTTTGCATAATTTTATGCCTCATCTCCAGTGAACTTGTGCTATCTATGTCTTAATAGGAATATTGGGTGTTCCTCTCTATTGTAAATATAGTTATATACATGGAAACATCTCAGCCTGAAAATAAAACACCTGAGCCAGTTCTTGGCCTGAATAAGACCATCATAAATGTGCTGATTGCCAGGGTGAAACCCATATATATTGCTGCTAAAAGCTGAACCAAGCTTTCATGGCAAGACTTCTATCCACAGAAAGCAGTTTTGCAACAATATCATGCTGGTGGTGGCATAGCTTTCCAGCGCTCTCACTGAGCCAGTCATTAATTCCTTTTCCAACTGAATAGAAATCACTGTGTTTCTTCCTCGCCTTTGCCTACTCCTGTGTCTTGCCTCCATTCACATTATGTATATTTTAGTATGCAGTTTGGCAATTGACTGCTTAGCAACTATAAAATTATTTTGGAGGAGAATCTGTATTAAAAAAGCAACTTTCGATTATGTTGTAGTGCATGTCCTTGGAAAACTAATTTTAGTGGAAAGAGATGTTCAGCCAATACTGATATGCTGAAGAGTATGAACGTACATTTTAGTATATCTTCTCATAATAAAAATGGGAAATTAATCTTTATAGCCCTTTTTTTAATTATTTTTCCAAAGAGGTATCCTGTTTATCTACTGTTTGACTCTCTTCCTAAGCCAATATTATTAAGTTAAGAATTATTTCTTCTTAATTATTACAAACAGTTTCTACATTT
>NW_027975279.1:0-206 GCF_054177405.1 Leptonychotes weddellii
TGCACCCCGATGTTTATAGCAGCAATGTCCACAATAGCCAAACTGTGGAAAGAGCCAAGATGTCCATCGACAGATGACTGGATAAAGAAGATGTGGTATATATATACAATGGAATATTATGCAGCCATCAAAAGGAATGAGATCTTGCCATTTGCAACGACGTGGATGGAACTGGAGGGTATTATGTTGAGTGAAATAAGTCAAAC
>NW_027975280.1:0-206 GCF_054177405.1 Leptonychotes weddellii
AACACTCAGTTTGTTTCCTGCGATTAAGAATTCCTCATATCAGTGAGATCATATGATACATGTCTTTCTCTGTTTGACTTATTTCACTCAACATAATACCCTCCAGTTCCATCCACGTCGTTGCAAATGGCAAGATCTCATTCCTTTTGATGGCTGCATAATATTCCATTGTATATATATACCACATCTTCTTTATCCAGTCATCT
>NW_027975281.1:0-206 GCF_054177405.1 Leptonychotes weddellii
TGTGCATAACACCCAGTGCTCCATGCAGAATGTGCCCTCCTCAATACCCACCACCAGGCTAACCCATCCTCCCACCCCCCTCCCCTCTAGAACCCTCAGTTTGTTTTTCAGAGTCCATCGTCTCTCATGGTTCGTCTACCCCTCCGATTTCCCCCGCTTCATTCTTCCCCTCCTGCTACCTTCTTCTTCTTTTTTTTTTTTCTTAA
>NW_027975282.1:0-206 GCF_054177405.1 Leptonychotes weddellii
GTATTGTTGTCGATGTGTTTCTTTGCTTTTGTTATTAATTGCCTTATATAATTGGCTGCTCCCATGTTAGGGGCATAGATATTTACAATTGTTAGATCTTCTTGTTGGATAGACCCTTTAAGTAGGATATAGTGTCCTTCCTCATCTCTTATTACAGTCTTTGGTTTAAAATCTAATTTGTCTGATATAAGGATTGCCACCCCAGC
>NW_027975283.1:0-206 GCF_054177405.1 Leptonychotes weddellii
TAGGAATGCCACTGACTTCTGTGCATTGATTTTATATCCTGCCACTTTACTGAATTCCTGTATGAGTTCTAGCAGTTTTGGGGTGGAGTCTTTTGGGTTTTCCACATAAAGTATCATATCATCTGCAAAGAGTGAGAGTTTGACTTCTTCTTTGCCAATTTGGATGCCTTTGATTTCTTTTTGTTGTCTGATTGCTGTGGCTAGGA
>NW_027975284.1:0-206 GCF_054177405.1 Leptonychotes weddellii
TTTCACTTAGCATAATCTCCTCCAGTCCCATCCATGTTGATGTAAAAGTTGGGTATTCATCCTTTCTGATGGCTGAGTAATATTCCATTGTATATATGGACCACATCTTCTTTATCCATTCATCTGTTGAAGGGCATCTCGGCTCTTTCCACAGTTTGGCTATTGCGGACATTGCTGCTATGAACATTGGGGTGCATATGGCCCTT
>NW_027975285.1:0-206 GCF_054177405.1 Leptonychotes weddellii
GGGACTTCATCAAGATAAAAAGCTTTTGCAAAGCAAAGGAAACAGTCAACAAAACCAAAAGACAACCGACAGAATGGGAGAAGATATTTGCAAATGACATATCAGATAAAGGGCTAGTATCCAAAATCTATAAAGAACTCATCAAACTCAACACCCAAAGAACAAAGAATCCAATCAAGAAATGGGCAGAAGACATGAACAGACAT
>NW_027975286.1:0-206 GCF_054177405.1 Leptonychotes weddellii
AGAGACGATGGACTCTGAAAAACAAACAGGGTTCTAGAGGGGAGGGGGGTGGGAGGATGGGTTAGCCTGGTGATGGGTATTGAGGAGGGCACATTCTGCATGGAGCACTGGGTGTTATGCACAAACAATGAATCATGGAACACTTCATCTAAAACTAATGATGTAATGTATGGGGATTAACATAAGAATAAAAAAAAATAAATTAA
>NW_027975287.1:0-206 GCF_054177405.1 Leptonychotes weddellii
AATGAACTATTGGGACTTCATCAAGATAAAAAGCTTTTGCAAAGCAAAGGAAACAGTCAACAAAACCAAAAGACAACCGACCGAATGGGAGAAGATATTTGCAAATGACATATCAGATAAAGGGCTAGTATCCAAAATCTATAAAGAACTCATCAAACTCAACACCCAAAGAACAAAGAATCCAATCAAGAAATGGGCAGAAGACA
>NW_027975288.1:0-206 GCF_054177405.1 Leptonychotes weddellii
TGCATTGAATGTGTAGATTGCTCTAGGTAGCATTGACATCTTCACAATATTTGTTCTTCCAATCCATGAGCATGGAACGTTTTTCCATTTCTTTGTGTCTTCCTCAATTTCTTTCATGAGTATTTTATAGTTTTCTGAGTACAGATTCTTTGCCTCTTTGGTTAGATTTATTCCTAGGTATCTTATGGTTTTGGGTGCAATTGTAA
>NW_027975289.1:0-1106 GCF_054177405.1 Leptonychotes weddellii
ATGGAGAACTGGCTAAATTTGTGGATTCATTATATGATGATGGTTTAAAAGTGTAGTGGACAGCATTGTTATGAGGCTGAAAACTCACTCATGTAACTGTATTCCCATTGTGGATGGGCTGAACAGGAAGGCCCAAGGTCACTCCTGCTGGTTGCTTCAATTTTCTGCCATATGACCTCTTTTCTTCTAGCAAGTTAGATTAGACTTCACACATGGTATTCTCAAGTTTCCAAGAGATGAGAGCACAGGAAGGAAGGCCTCTTATGTCCTAGGTTCCTGAACACATATATCTCTTCTCCTATATCATATTGATCCAATCAAGGTTCAACCAGTACAGATTCAAGAATATAAATAACTATTTCTTCATAAGAGAGCCCACAACTGTTATATTGCAAATATGTATGGAGAGAAGATGACGCTATTCATTGGGAGCCATTATGATAATCATTTACTACACTGGGTATCCTTTTTCTCTGCAAGCTCAGCACAGGATTTTTTTCATTCCATCTGAGATCATGCAACTGGCAGTACAAGCTGAAATTATGTGGACTAGGCTTCATTTCATATACCTTCTGTGATATTAAAACAACCTAGGTTCTTATTTGTAATTTGTAATATAAAGTGGCATCTGAAATATTTACTCATTCTGTGAAGCAAGCATATAAATATAATTTATAATATAAATACCAAAAAGACTTCTAGTGATCAGAGAAATGAAATAAATGGACAAAAATCTGCCCACAATAAATAGCCATAGAATAATTCTTATATGCAATCTAATAAATAAAAGAAGGATATTCCCCCAATGAATTACATGAGGCAAGAATATTCATGGTTTGAAAATAGAAAGAGAGATAAAAAGCTTCCAGGACAAACAAAAACTAAAGGAATTTGCAAACACAAAACCAGCCCTACAAGAAATATTGAAAGGGGTCTCTAAGCAAAGAGAGAGCCTAAAAGCAACATAGACCAGAAAGGAACACAGACAATATACAAGTAACAGTCACCTTATAAGCAATACAATGGCACTAAATTCCTATCTTTCAATAGGTACCCTGAATGTAAATGGGCTAAATGCCCCAATCAAAAGACACAGACTATCAGAT
>NW_027975290.1:0-206 GCF_054177405.1 Leptonychotes weddellii
TGATCTCACTGATATGAGGAATTCTTAATCGCAGGAAACAAACTGAGTGTTGTTGGAGTGGGGGGTGGGGTGGGAGGGATGGGGTGACTGGGTGATAGACACTGGGGAGGGTATGTGCTCTGGTAAGCGCTGTGAATTGTGCAAGACTGTTGAATCTCAGATCTGTACCTCTGAAACAAATAATGCAATATATGTTAAGAAAAAAA
>NW_027975291.1:0-206 GCF_054177405.1 Leptonychotes weddellii
TTTTTTTTTTTTTTTTTTAAAGATTTTATTTATTTATTTGACAGAGAGAGAGAGAACACAAGTAGGCAGAGAAGCAGGCAGAGGGAGAGGGAGAAGCAGGCTCCCCGCAGAGCAGGAAGCCTGATGCGGGACTCGATCCCGGGACCCTGGGATCATGACCTGAGCCGAAGGCAGCCGCTTAACCGACTGAGCCACCCAGGCGCCCT
>NW_027975292.1:0-206 GCF_054177405.1 Leptonychotes weddellii
AGAACTCAAATACATGGAGGCTAAAGAGCATCCTACTGAAGAATGAATGGGTCAACCAGGAAATTAAAGAAGAATTAAAAAAATACATGGAAACCAATGAAAATGAAAACACAACTATTCAAAATCTTTGGGATGCAGCAAAGGCAGTCCTAAGAGGAAAGTATATAGCAATACAAGCCTTTCTCAAGAAACAAGAAAGGTCTCAA
>NW_027975293.1:0-206 GCF_054177405.1 Leptonychotes weddellii
TTTTTTTTTTTTTTTTTAAAGATTTTATTTATTTATTTGAGACAGAGAGAATGAGAGAGAGAGAGCACATGAGAGGGGGGAGGGTCAGAGGGAGAAGCAGGCACCCCGCCGAGCAGGGAGCCCGATGCGGGACTCGATCCAGGGACTCCAGGATCATGACCTGAGCCGAAGGCAGTCGCTTAACCAACTGAGCCACCCAGGCGCCC
>NW_027975294.1:0-206 GCF_054177405.1 Leptonychotes weddellii
GAAGTCCGGAATTGTGATGCCGCCGGCTTTGCTTTTCTTTTTCAACATTCCTCTGGCTATGCGGGGTCTTTTCTGGTTCCATACAAATTTTAGGATGATTTGTTCCATTTCTTTGAAAAAAGTGGATGGTATTTTGATGGGGATTGCATTGAATGTGTAGATTGCTCTAGGTAGCATTGACATCTTCACAATATTTGTTCTTCCAA
>NW_027975295.1:0-206 GCF_054177405.1 Leptonychotes weddellii
GCTAGTGAAACAAAAGCAAAAATGAACTTTTGGGACTTCATCAAGATAAAAAGCTTCTGCACAGCAAAGGAAACAGTCAACAAAACAAAGAGGCAACCCACAGAATGGGAGAAGATATTTGCAAATGACACTACAGATAAAGGGCTGGTATCCAAGATCTATAAAGAACTTCTCAAACTCAACACCCAAAAAACAAATAATCAAGT
>NW_027975296.1:0-206 GCF_054177405.1 Leptonychotes weddellii
AGCAAAGGAAACAGTCAACAAAACCAAAAGACAACCGACAGAATGGGAGAAGATATTTGCAAATGACATATCAGATAAAGGGCTAGTATCCAAAATCTATAAAGAACTCATCAAACTCAACACCCAAAGAACAAAGAATCCAATCAAGAAATGGGCAGAAGACATGAACAGACATTTTTCCAAAGAAGACATCCAAATGGCCAACA
>NW_027975297.1:0-206 GCF_054177405.1 Leptonychotes weddellii
TTTTTTTTAAAGATTATTTATTTATTTATTTGAGAGAGAGAATGAGAGAGAGAGAGAGAGAGCACATGAGAGTGGGGAGGGTCAGAGGGAGAAGCAGACTCCCCGCCGAGCAGGGAGCCCGATGCGGGACTCGATCCCGGGACTCCAGGATCATGACCTGAGCCGAAGGCAGTCGCTTAACCAACTGAGCCACCCAGGCGCCCTCT
>NW_027975298.1:0-206 GCF_054177405.1 Leptonychotes weddellii
CTTTTTTTTTTTTTTAAAGATTTTATTTTTTATTTATTTATTTGAGACAGAGAGAATGAGAGAGAGAGCATATGAGAGGGGGGAGGGTCAGAGGGAGAAGCAGACTCCCTGCCGAGCAGGGAGCCCGATGCGGGACTCGATCCCGGGACTCCAGGATCATGACCTGAGCCGAAGGCAGTCGCTCAACCAACTGAGCCACCCAGGCG
>NW_027975299.1:0-206 GCF_054177405.1 Leptonychotes weddellii
GTTTGATGAGTTCTTTATAGATTTTGGATACTAGCCCTTTATCTGATATGTCATTTGCAAATATCTTCTCCCATTCTGTCGGTTGTCTTTTGGTTTTGTTGACTGTTTCCTTTGCTTTGCAAAAGCTTTTTATCTTGATGAAGTCCCAATAGTTCATTTTTGCCCTTGCTTCCCTTGCCTTTGGCGATGTTTCTAGGAAGAAGTTG
>NW_027975300.1:0-1106 GCF_054177405.1 Leptonychotes weddellii
ACCTTGCTTACGGGGCTTGCTACGGTGAGAATGTCTCCTCCCCAAAATTCATATGCTGAAGCCCTAATCACCAATGTGACTCTCTAGAAATAGGTCTTCAGGAGGTCATTAAGGTCAAATGAAGTCATAAGAGCAGGACCCTAATGTGATAGGACTGTGACTTTGTAAGATCTCTCTCTCCACCAGGTGAGGACACAGAAAAGGCAGCTACGGAAAGCCAGGAAAAAGAAACCTCTCACCAGAACACGACCATCCTGGCACCTTCATCTGAGCCCCAGTCTCTGAAATTGTGAGAAAACAACTTCTGAAAATAAAGCCACCCAGTCTGTGGTATTTCATTACGCAGCTCAAGTGGACTCAGACACACCCCCAACTGAGAACCACTGGGTTATGTGCCCTCCAAGTATCTTTTAGCTCTCAAATTATATAATATTCTCTGATTTTATGGACCCATGAAGAATTAAAGTTCATACAGAAAATTTAAGCAGTCCAATTTTTTAAACATTTTCCAAGTGAAGAATAGAGAAACAAATACAAACAAGAGATTTTTAAAGATCAATTATGAATCAATTTTTTAAATACAATTGCATTACTATATTTTCAGCATTTTTTTTTTTGCAGCCAGGTTCTCTTACTTTACTTTCCAAAAGTCTTCCATCAGTCAGTGTTCCTGTGGAAACCAAAGGGAAAGCTACGAAGAAAGGACTATGCCTATCTGCCTTTTATTATTTATTTTGTGTCGGGGGGTGGTGGAGTGGGAGAGGAGCAGATGGAGAGGGAGAATCTCAAGCAGGCTCCATGCCCAGCGCTGGAGCCCGACACAGGGCTCAATCCCACAACCCTGAGATCATGACCAGAGCCAAAATCAAGAGTCAGACATTTAGCCAACTGAGCCACCCAGGCGCCCTATCTGCCTTTTATTAAAAGCTGCCTTCAATCTCTTTGAAGAAAGGTAGGGTATTAAATCCAGTAACAAACTGCCCTTTGAATGCACTGGACTGATTTCCAGAGCTTCTCAGCCATTTAGAATAAAAAAATCACCTGGTCTGGGCGCCTGGGTGGCTCAGTTGGTTAAGCGACTGCCTTCAGCTCAGGTCACGATCCCA
>NW_027975301.1:0-206 GCF_054177405.1 Leptonychotes weddellii
GACCAAGTGGGATTTATCCCTGGGCTGCAAGGTTGGTTCAACATCCGCAAATCAATCAATGTGATACAATACATTAACAAAAGAAAGAACAAGAATCATATGATCCTCTCAATAGATGCAGAAAAAGCTTTTGACAAAGTACAGCATCCTTTCTTGATCAAAACTCTTCAGAGTATAGGGATCGAGGGTACATACCTCAATATCAT
>NW_027975302.1:0-206 GCF_054177405.1 Leptonychotes weddellii
TTAATTAATTTATTTATTTATTTTTATTCTTATGTTAATCCCCATACATTACATCATTAGTTCTAGATGAAGTGTTCCATGATTCATTGTTCGTGCACAACACCCAGTGCTCCATGCAGAACGTGCCCTCCTCAATACCCACCACCAGGCCAACCCATCCTCCCACCCCCCTCCCCTCTAGAACCCTCAGTTTGTTTTTCAGAGTC
>NW_027975303.1:0-206 GCF_054177405.1 Leptonychotes weddellii
TTTTTTTTTATTCTTATGTTAATCCCCATACATTACATCATTAGTTTTAGATGAAGTGTTCCATGATTCATTGTTTGTGCATAACACCCAGTGCTCCATGCAGAATGTGCCCTCCTCAATACCCACCACCAGGCTAACCCATCCTCCCACCCCCCTCCCCTCTAGAACCCTGTTTGTTTTTCAGAGTCCATTGTCTCTCATGGTTC
>NW_027975304.1:0-206 GCF_054177405.1 Leptonychotes weddellii
ATCGCTTGGCATCAGGGAAATCCAAATCAAAACCTCAATGAGATACCACCTCACACCAGTCAGAATGGCTAAAATTAACAAGTCAGGAAACGACAGATGTTGGCGGGGATGCGGAGAAAGGGGAACCCTCCTACACTGTTGGTGGGAATGCAAGCTGGTGCAGCCACTCTGGAAAACAGTATGGAGGTTCCTCAAAAAGTTGAAAA
>NW_027975305.1:0-206 GCF_054177405.1 Leptonychotes weddellii
TTTTTTTTTTTTAAAGATTTTATTTATTTATTTGAGACAGAGAGAATGAGATACAGAGAGCATGAGAGGGAGGAGGGTCAGAGGGAGAAGCAGACTCCCTGCTGAGCAGGGAGCCCGATGCGGGACTCGATCCCGGGACTCCAGGATCATGACCTGAGCCGAAGGCAGTCGCTTAACCAACTGAGCCACCCAGGCGCCCATGTCTT
>NW_027975306.1:0-206 GCF_054177405.1 Leptonychotes weddellii
TTATTTATTTTTTTATTCTTATGTTAATCCCCATACATTACATCATTAGTTCTAGATGAAGTGTTCCATGATTCATTGTTCATGCACAACACCCAGTGCTCCATGCAGAACGTGCCCTCCTCAATACCCACCACCAGGCCAACCCATCCTCCCACCCCCCTCCCCTCTAGAACCCTCAGTTTGTTTTTCAGAGTCCATCTTCTCTC
>NW_027975307.1:0-206 GCF_054177405.1 Leptonychotes weddellii
GGTCCATATATACAATGGAATATTACTCAGCCATCAGAAAGGATGAATACCCAACTTTTACATCAACATGGATGGGACTGGAGGAGATTATGCTAAGTGAAATAAGTCAAGCAGAGAAAGTCAATTATCATATGGTTTCACTTATTTGTGGAACATAAGGAATAGCATGGAGGACACTAGGAGAAGGAAGGGAAAAATGAGGGGGG
>NW_027975308.1:0-206 GCF_054177405.1 Leptonychotes weddellii
GAAGGTAGCGGGAGGGGAGGAATGAAGCGGGGGAAATCGGAGGGGTGGACGAACCATGAGAGAAGATGGACTCTGAAAAACAAACTGAGGGTTCTAGAGGGGAGGGGGGTGGGAGGATGGGTTGGCCTGGTGGTGGGTGTTGAGGAGGGCACGTTCTGCATGGAGCACTGGGTGTTGTGCACGAACAATGAATCATGGAACACTTC
>NW_027975309.1:0-206 GCF_054177405.1 Leptonychotes weddellii
GAAATCGGAGGGGTAGACGAACCATGAGAGACGATGGACTCTGAAAAACAAACAGGGTTCTAGAGGGGAGGGGGGTGGGGGGATGGGTTAGCCTGGTGGTGGGTATTGAGGAGGGCACGTTCTGCATGGAGCACTGGGTGTTATGCACAAACAATGAATCATGGAACACTTCATCTAAAACTAATGATGTAATGTATGGGGATTAA
>NW_027975310.1:0-206 GCF_054177405.1 Leptonychotes weddellii
GATGGACTCTGAAAAACAAACTGAGGGTTCTGGGGGGGAGGGGGGTGGGAGGATGGGTTGGCCTGGTGGTGGGTATTGAGGAGGGCACGTTCTGCATGGAGCACTGGGTGTTATGCACAAACAATGAATCATGGAACACTTCATCTAGAACTAATGATGTAATGTATGGGGATTAACATAAGAATAAAAAAAAATAAATAAATAAA
>NW_027975311.1:0-1106 GCF_054177405.1 Leptonychotes weddellii
CTCCATTCTAGCCATTGTCTTCACAATTGCTAGCCTGAATTCCATCTCCGACATCTTGGTTATATCTGCATCCATTTGCAGATCTGCAGCATAAGTCATAATCTCTGAGTCTTTTCTAATTTAGGGGTTCCTCCTCCTAGTCACTCTATTGATGGGTGGTTGAGGGAATGTATAGAGTCCAGATTATTCACCAGAACCCAAGCAAGATGCACCTGTTTTCTTTGGACCTCAGGGTTGCTGGCCTCTTGTTTTCCCAGCCTGTCTTCTGGGGGAGGGCGTGCCGTGCTGTTACTCAGACAACCCTGTTTGGGCAGAGTTGCCCTGCCCCCCTGTGGTGGCGGGTGGGCTCAGTGGGAATCAGTTTATTGGGGCTTTTGTTCTCCAATGGCTTTCCCTGGTGGCTTTCTGCATCTCTTCTGAGAGTCAGAGTAGAAGAGATTGTTTTCAACCCTCTGCCTCAGAGCAGAGAGATCGCAGTCTGTTCTTCAGTGAGCTCTCCAGGCCACACTGTCTCCGTTTCTGTCTGTGCTGCTATAAACTGCAGCGGCCTGGGTTGTGTGCCCCTCCACAGCGCTCCCTGTCCTGCTCCCACGTCTCTGCCCTTTGTGCTTCTAAAACTGCCAGCTGCTCCCAGTTTGCATGCACGACCCCTCCGCTCTTCGTTTCCATCCCGGGGGCTGTCCTAAAGTCCTTCCCCGCCACTACCGGTCTTCGAGTCTGTGCCCGGTCCCCAGCGCGAGGCTGTCGCTCACTGGCAGTGTAGGATTCCCACAGCCAGGCTCCCTCCCGCTGCCCATTTATCCTCCAGATCCGCGGAATCATGGCTCCCTGTTTTGTACCTCGAAACCAACCACCCACGATATTCTGTTTGTAGAGTTCCAGATCTATTTTCTTACATCTCAGGCTGATTTTGTGGGTGCTCAGTGTGGTCTGGTAGATATCCAGCTCAATTCCAGGGACCAGTTGAAATAGGGTCCCCTACTCCTCCACCATCTTTTCTTCTCCTCTCTCAAATAAAATTTTCTCAGACGCATTTCGCTGAGCCTGCAGTCCGTAGCCTCCTGCTGGCGAAGCAGCAGCCGCAGCTGTCCCTTTTTTTTTTTTTT
>NW_027975312.1:0-206 GCF_054177405.1 Leptonychotes weddellii
TTTTTTTAAAGATTTTATTTATTTATTTGAGACAGAGAGAATGAGAGACAGAGAGCATGAGAGGGAGGAGGGTCAGAGGGAGAAGCAGACTCCCTGCCGAGCAGGGAGCCCGATGCGGGACTCGATCCCGGGACTCCAGGATCATGACCTGAGCCGAAGGCAGTCGCTTAACCAACTGAGCCACCCAGGCGCCCCAGAAACCCAAA
>NW_027975313.1:0-206 GCF_054177405.1 Leptonychotes weddellii
ACTGTTGAATCTCAGATCTGTACCTCTGAAACAAATAATGCAATATATGTTAAGAAAAAAAAAAGAAGAAGAAGAAGGTAGCGGGAGGGGAAGAATGAAGCGGGGGAAATCGGAGGGGTAGACGAACCATGAGAGACGATGGACTCTGAAAAACAAACTGAGGGTTCTAGAGGGGAGGGGGGTGGGAGGATGGGTTAGCCTGGTGG
>NW_027975314.1:0-206 GCF_054177405.1 Leptonychotes weddellii
GAGACGATGGACTCTGAAAAACAAACAGGGTTCTAGAGGGGAGGGGGGTGGGAGGATGGGTTAGCCTGGTGGTGGGTATTGAGGAGGGCACATTCTGCATGGAGCACTGGGTGTTATGCACAAACAATGAATCATGGAACACTTCATCTAAAACTAATGATGTAATGTATGGGGATTAACATAAGAATAAAAAATAAATTAATTAA
>NW_027975315.1:0-206 GCF_054177405.1 Leptonychotes weddellii
AAGAAGAAGGTAGCGGGAGGGGAAGAATGAAGCGGGGGAAATCGGAGGGGTGGACGAACCATGAGAGACGATGGACTCTGAAAAACAAACTGAGGGTTCTAGAGGGGAGGGGGGTGGGAGGATGGGTTGGCCTGGTGGTGGGTATTGAGGAGGGCACGTTCTGCATGGAGCACTGGGTGTTATGCACAAACAATGAATCATGGAAC
>NW_027975316.1:0-206 GCF_054177405.1 Leptonychotes weddellii
CCCATACATTACATCATTAGTTTTAGATGAAGTGTTCCATGATTCATTGTTTGTGCATAACACCCAGTGCTCCATGCAGAATGTGCCCTCCTCAATACCCACCACCAGGCTAACCCATCCTCCCACCCCCCTCCCCTCTAGAACCCTCAGTTTGTTTTTCAGAGTCCATCGTCTCTCATGGTTCATCTACCCCTCCGATTTCCCCC
>NW_027975317.1:0-206 GCF_054177405.1 Leptonychotes weddellii
GAACCATGAGAGACGATGGACTCTGAAAAACAAACTGAGGGTTCTAGAGGGGAGGGGGTGGGAGGATGGGTTAGCCTGGTGGTGGGTATTGAGGAGGGCACATTCTGCATGGAGCACTGGGTGTTATGCACAAACAATGAATCATGGAACACTTCATCTAAAACTAATGATGTAATGTATGGGGATTAACATAAGAATAAAAAAAA
>NW_027975318.1:0-206 GCF_054177405.1 Leptonychotes weddellii
GGCGCCTGGGTGGCTCAGTTGGTTAAGCGACTGCCTTCGGCTCAGGTCATGATCCTGGAGTCCCGGGATCGAGTCCCACATCGGGCTCCCTGCTCGGCGGGGGGTCTGCTTCTCCCTCTGCCCTCTTCCCTCTCGTGCTCTCTGTCTCTCATTCTCTCTCTCTCAAATAAATAAATAAAATCTTTAAAAAAAAAAAAAAAAAAAAA
>NW_027975319.1:0-206 GCF_054177405.1 Leptonychotes weddellii
TCCCCCCCCATTTTTCCCTTCCTTCTCCTAATGTCCTCCATGCTATTCCTTATGTTCCACAAATAAGTGAAACCATATGATAATTGACTTTCTCTGCTTGACTTATTTCACTTAGCATAATCTCCTCCAGTCCCATCCATGTTGATGTAAAAGTTGGGTATTCATCCTTTCTGATGGCTGAGTAATATTCCATTGTATATATGGAC
>NW_027975320.1:0-206 GCF_054177405.1 Leptonychotes weddellii
GAGAGACGATGGACTCTGAAAAACAAACAGGGTTCTAGAGGGGAGGGGGGTGGGAGGATGGGTTAGCCTGGTGGTGGGTATTGAGGAGGGCACATTCTGCATGGAGCACTGGGTGTTATGCACAAACAATGAATCATGGAACACTTCATCTAAAACTAATGATGTAATGTATGGGGATTAACATAAGAATAAAAATAAATAAATAA
>NW_027975321.1:0-206 GCF_054177405.1 Leptonychotes weddellii
CGCCTGGGTGGCTCAGTTGGTTAAGCGACTGCCTTCAGCTCAGGTCATGATCCCGGGGTCCTGGGATCGAGTCCCGCATCGGGCTCCCTGCTCTGCGGGGAGCCTGCTTCTCCCTCTCCCACTCCCCCTGCTTGTGTTCCCTCTCTCGCTGTGTCTCTCTCTGTCAAATAAATAAATAAAATCTTTAAAAAAAAAAAAAAACAGTT
>NW_027975322.1:0-1106 GCF_054177405.1 Leptonychotes weddellii
AAATAAATAAATAAATAAAATTAAAGTGTACCACTGTTGATTTGATATGCATATATTGTGAAATGATCACCACCATAGCTTGAGCTAACACCTCCATCTTGTCACATAATTACCATTTCTTTTTTTGTGATGAGAACATATAAAATATTTTCTCAGCAACTTTCAAGTATACAAGTATTATTAACTATAATCACCATACTTTACATTAGATCTCCTGAATTTATTCAACATAAAACTGGAAGTTTATATCTTTTGACCAACACCTCCATTTCCCTCAAGGTCCAGTCCCTGGTAACCCAGTTTTAGTCTCTGTTTTTTTGAGTTTGGCTTTTTTAGAGTCTACATATAAGTGATATCTTATAATATGTGCCTTTCTCTATCTGACTTATTTCACTTAACATAATGTCCACAAATTCTATCCATGTTGTCACAAATGGTAGGATTTCCTTCTTTCCCATGGCTAAATTATATATTTATATATATATATCTTGATAAAAATACTTTTTGAACCATGAGAAAAAGATAAAAACATCATGAGTCAATAACACCACTTCTGGTCCTAAAAGCAGAGCTTTTCAGAGCCAGTAAAGGTAATCAGAGTGAGTTTTAACTTTAAAGTCTATACAGTAACCTACAAATTATTTATGGAAACCAGAATTATTTTTTGTAGCAACATATAGTTTATTCTAAGAACTTTGCTATACGCTATAGTTTAATACTGATAATGAAATACAAGATACGAACCATGTGTTGTTGGAAACTTATACCTTCATTGGGGGTAGAAAAACTAAAAAGCAAGACATCAAAAAAAATTTAAGTTAAAAAACATAATATTGTGATATACAATATATGTGTCATAGGAATTTAAGATTGGAATCAATATAGATTACAACATTTAAAAAAATCATGGAAGAAGAGTACTCACGGAAAGAAACTGGACAGGTAATTTTTGAATGGTGGCTGATAGGTGGAAAAAAAGCATGCTAGGTAGTAGATGTCATAATTATTGAAGGTGGCGGTTTGTGGGACAAGATGAAGATTCTCCTGATTAAACAAAAAGATCAGGGCAAAATGAAGACAGTGAATACATTTTGTCTGCTAAGCAA
>NW_027975323.1:0-206 GCF_054177405.1 Leptonychotes weddellii
TTTTTTTAAAGATTTTATTTATTTATTTGACAGAGAGAGACACAGCGAGAGAGGGAACACAAGCAGGGGGAGTGGGAGAGGGAGAAGCAGGCTCCCCGCAGAGCAGGGAGCCCGATGTGGGACTCGATCCCAGGACCCTGGGATCATGACCTGAGCCGAAGGCAGTCGCTCAACCGACTGAGCCACCCAGGCGCCCTCTACTGTTT
>NW_027975324.1:0-206 GCF_054177405.1 Leptonychotes weddellii
ATTACATCATTAGTTTTAGATGAAGTGTTCCATGATTCATTGTTTGTGCATAACACCCAGTGCTCCATGCAGAATGTGCCCTCCTCAATACCCATCACCAGGCTAACCCATCCTCCCACCCCCCTCCCCTCTAGAACCCTGTTTGTTTTTCAGAGTCCATCGTCTCTCATGGTTCGTCTACCCCTCCGATTTCCCCCGCTTCATTC
>NW_027975325.1:0-206 GCF_054177405.1 Leptonychotes weddellii
TTTATTCTTATGTTAATCCCCATACATTACATCATTAGTTCTAGATGAAGTGTTCCATGATTCATTGTTTGTGCATAACACCCAGTGCTCCATGCAGAACGTGCCCTCCTCAATACCCACCACCAGGCCAACCCATCCTCCCACCCCCCTCCCCTCTAGAACCCTCAGTTTGTTTTTCAGAGTCCATCGTCTCTCATGGCTCGTCC
>NW_027975326.1:0-206 GCF_054177405.1 Leptonychotes weddellii
GGGGCGCCTGGGTGGCTCAGTTGGTTAAGCGACTGCCTTCGGCTCAGGTCATGATCCTGGAGTCCCGGGATCGAGTCCCGCATCGGGCTCCCTGCTCAGCAGGGAGTCTGCTTCTCCCTCTGACCCTCCCCCCTCTCATGTGCTCTCTCTCTCTCATTCTCTCTGTCTCAAATAAATAAATAAAATCTTTAAAAAAAAAAAAAAAA
>NW_027975327.1:0-206 GCF_054177405.1 Leptonychotes weddellii
AAAAAAAAAGAAGAAGAAGAAGGTAGCGGGAGGGGAAGAATGAAGCGGGGGAAATCGGAGGGGTAGACGAACCATGAGAGACGATGGACTCTGAAAAACAAACTGAGGGTTCTAGAGGGGAGGGGGGTGGGAGGATGGGTTAGCCTGGTGGTGGGTATTGAGGAGGGCACATTCTGCATGGAGCACTGGGTGTTATGCACAAACAA
>NW_027975328.1:0-206 GCF_054177405.1 Leptonychotes weddellii
GAGAGACGATGGACTCTGAAAAACAAACTGAGGGTTCTAGAGGGGAGGGGGGTGGGAGGATGGGTTGGCCTGGTGGTGGGTATTGAGGAGGGCACATTCTGCATGGAGCACTGGGTGTTATGCACAAACAATGAATCATGGAACACTTCATCTAGAACTAATGATGTAATGTATGGGGATTAACATAAGAATAAAAAAAAAAAAAA
>NW_027975329.1:0-206 GCF_054177405.1 Leptonychotes weddellii
AAAAAAAAGGGCGCCTGGGTGGCTCAGTTGGTTAAGCGACTGCCTTCGGCTCAGGTCATGATCCTGGAGTCCCTGGATCGAGTCCCGCATCGGGCTCCCTGCTCGGCAGGGAGTCTGCTTCTCCCTCTGACCCTCCCAACCCTCCCCCCTCTCATGTGCTCTCTCTCTCAGTCTCTCTCTCTCAAATAAATAAATAAAATCTTTAA
>NW_027975330.1:0-206 GCF_054177405.1 Leptonychotes weddellii
GGGCGCCTGGGTGGCTCAGTTGGTTAAGCGACTGCCTTCGGCTCAGGTCATGATCCTGGAGTCCCGGGATCGAGTCCCGCATCGGGCTCCCTGCTCGGCAGGGAGTCTGCTTCTCCCTCTGACCCTCCTCCCTCTCATGCTCTCTGTCTCTCATTCTCTCTCTCTCAAATAAATAAATAAAATCTTTAAAAAAAAAAATAAATAAA
>NW_027975331.1:0-206 GCF_054177405.1 Leptonychotes weddellii
ACCCCTCCGATTTCCCCCGCTTCATTCTTCCCCTCCTGCTACCTTCTTCTTCTTCTTTTTTTTTTCTTAACATATATTGCATTATTTGTTTCAGAGGTACAGATCTGAGATTCAACAGTCTTGCACAATTCACAGCGCTTACCAGAGCACATACCCTCCCCAGTGTCTATCACCCAGTCACCCCATCCCTCCCACCCCACCCCCCA
>NW_027975332.1:0-206 GCF_054177405.1 Leptonychotes weddellii
CTCCGATTTCCCTCCCTTCATTTTTCCCTTCCTTCTCCTAATGTCCTCCATGCTATTCCTTATGTTCCACAAATAAGTGAAACCATATGATAATTGACTTTCTCTGCTTGACTTATTTCACTTAGCATAATCTCCTCCAGTCCCATCCATGTTGATGTAAAAGTTGGGTATTCATCCTTTCTGATGGCTGAGTAATATTCCATTGT
>NW_027975333.1:0-12303 GCF_054177405.1 Leptonychotes weddellii
AGGAAGCCTGTTTTTCCGTCTCCCACTCCCCCTGCTTGTGTTCCCTCTCTCGCTGTCTCTCTCTCTCTCTGTCAAATAAATAAATAAAATCTTAAAAAAAAAAAAAAGAAAGAAAAGAAAAGAAAAGAAGAATTTGAAAATCCTTCTTTAGGGTGCCTGAGTCACTCAGCTGGTTAAGCAGCCGGCTCTTGATTTCAGCTCAGGTCATGATCTCACAATTGTGAGATTGAGCTGCGCATTGGGCTCCATGCTCAACAGGGAGTCTGCTTGAGATTCTCTCTCTCCTTCTCCCTCTGCCCTCCCCCTACTCTCTCTCTCTAAAATAAATAAATGAATATTTAAAAAAAAAAATCCTTCCTCTGTCACTTTGCCATTTACACAAAGAGATCCTAATAGAAACAAAAATCCAGTTTAATTAGAAGTAAGCCAGCCCTGTGGTAGAATTCTGGCCAAGTTATGGGTCTGAGTTTTCTCTACACATTAAAGACATATATAATTTTGAAGATTCCTGCAATTGACTATTTTCAATGGACTGGTTACAGTTTTGCTGTTCTACATAACTTGTTTTTCCAGACCTTTGCAATTCAGCAATCAGCATGACCAATCGAAGGCTCCCTTCTGCTTTCTGGTGTGGACTTGACTTCATTGCATTAGGTTCTGCCAAGTCGTGTCTTTTTCCCTCACAGACCAACCCAGCAAAATGGTTTACAAGGTGCCTACACAACTCAACAAGTTTCCCTACAGATTTCAAATAGATATTTAAGGGACTTTTTCAGTTACATATTAGCTATTAGATCTGTAAATGATCAATGGCTGTGGTCAAAAACAAAGACCCAATTAGAACATGGATTAATTATTTTGGTAGAGATTATTTGGTATTCTTCAATATCCATTCTTTCTACATATTCAAAGAACTTTTACTTTTTAGCTAGTTACACAGCTCCAGAAAAATTAAACCATTTCCTTGCTACTTTTTTTTTTTTTTTAGATTTTATTTATTTATTTGACAGAGAGAGAGAGATAGGGAGAGCAGGAACACAAGCAGGTGGAGTGGGAGAAGGAGAAGCAGGCTTCCCGCTGAGCAGGGAGCCCAATGCAGGGCTCGATCCCAGAACTCTGGGATCATGACCTGAGCCTAAGACAGATGCTTAATGACTGAGCCACCTAGGCGCCCCTCCTTGCTCCTTTTATAGCTAGATGTTATCGTGGGATTAAGTGTACTGTGGGAACAATTTATTTTTTAATGAGAAAAAAATTTGATGCATACTCTTTGCCACTGGTTCCTTATTCCATCATACTCCCCATGCTCTTGAAATAAGATGAAATGGATGGAGCTCTGGCAGCCATCTTGGACTATGGAGTGAATATGGGAATGGAAGCCACACATGACAAAACAATAAGAAATAAGCTTGGGCCTCTGATTGCATTAACACCACAACAGTGCTGTATTTTATCAACAGAATGAAAATCCTGTTTTGTTTAGGCATGGTTCTTTGAAGATGTTTTTGTAATTTGCATTTGGACCTAATTCTAATTAATATATGTAGCAATTCAGGTGATGTTTTCAGAAAAAAAATATATTAATGATGACACAGCTGAACAGAGAAAATAAAGGCTTAGAAGAAAGGGAAAGCCTGTCATTCCTTATGCCTAGTTATCACATTGCAGATTTTTATATGATCACTAATTTTTAAGGTTCTATAACAGGAGTTAAGTAAAGAGAATATTTTTTTGATCACCCACTAGTTGTTATACCTGTAGAATATGCTTTATATTCTTTCTCTTTGCATAGCAAATGCAACTTCTCTTCCCAAAACGCTTAACAAATTTTAATACTAAAATCAAACAGCCTTTTTATGGTAATGTAACAAATTTAACTAATCTCCATTATTGTTTTTCACAGTTTTTCTCTAGAATTTGTCTTATATTCTAGAATCATAAAATATGCAAGGTGAAAAAAAAACTTTCATTGTCTGTAGAATGAAAAATTTGGTTACATGATCTCTAAATGATTAAGTAATAAACCCTGGAAAAAATTCAGATCACTTGACTCCAAGTTATATCACATTTCCTCTCATTGTTGTATAGAATGTTAGAGTCTGAAGAAGATGTAGAAGTATTTAGGCAACTTGGAAATAACGTTTGTTACATTTGTACAGCTTTAGTGATCTCTAGTTGACTCATGTCGTCTGACTTGTTTTCCTGGATGCTTAGCCCCTTAAGTGGTATCAGTTTCTCCACATCCATTACAACATTTATGGTAGGCTTCATAGGTTTAATATCAATAACGAATTGCAATTTACTTGAAAAGTCCACAATGCTAAGACTTCTGAATCCCAGCCTTGTGGAAGTCTAAGAAAATTATGGTTCTCCCTAATTAATCTGCTTGCTTCCACTCTTGCCCTTGTAGTCTACACTCAACAAAGCAGCCATAGCAATGCTACTAAAGATGAATTTCATCACGTGATTTCTCTTCTAAAAATTCCCTAAGCACTCCCAATTTCAAAGTTAGACCCAAAGTCTGCTCTAGGCTTACAAGATCCTACATGATCAGTGACCCTCCATCACTCTCCAGAATTTATCTCCTGCTGGTCTTCCCTCAGGCATGCAGTTCCAGGCTTACTGGCCTCCTCTCCCTTCTCTGAATCCAGGGGGTGTGACCCCAAGGACTTCATCAGTCTGGACAGCTCTCCCTCAGACATCCACGTGAATCACTCCTTTACTTCCTTTTTTGCTATAATGCCAACTTCTCAATGAAACAACCACTTTGTTTAAAATGTAAACCCTGGTGTCTCTGATTTTCCATTACCTCCTCTGCTTTCCCCATTAATATTTATAGCCATAAAAATGTACAAATGAATTTGATGTTATGCTTCATCTCTGCCTACCAGAAAGTAATCTCCATGAGAACACAGATTTATATTTATTTAGTTCCTTGTGTGCCCATTCTTAGAATAGGAAGTGCACAGAGTATATTTTTTTACTTACATAAATTCATCATAAGTCTTAGACTTCTGGGCAGAACTTGGTCAGAGTGAGGAAAGTTCTAGTTGGAAAGAAGTCTAAACACATTGTGTATCTAAACTCTTGAAACAGAGCTTTCTAACTTTAGCAAATATCTCTTTGTACTTTAAAGTATCTAAAAAAATGAAATTAGCAGCGTTCTGTAATTAAATGAAGAGAGATACAGCAGAATTGTTTGAGTTATTTCCACCATTTCTCTCTTCTCTAGAACTTGTGTTATTCTACATTCGAAACATCTCTTGAATTATTTCATCTCAATTATTTCCTCCGAATTCCCAGGTCAATGCTCTTGATCAAGCTATTCTTAGACTCTGCTATGTGGAAGCCACCGTATGTCCTTACAGCACCTTTCTCCTCCTTGAGCCACAACCATCCTATCTTCTTGGGGTCACTGGCAGTTTCATGAAGCCTTCTAAGTGCTCACACAGGGTCCGTTTTGCTCACCATGGTATCCCTGCTGAGAAGCACTATCCCTCATACAGAATGAGTGATAAATAAATATTAATTAAATACATGAAACTTTTACTGAAACCTTTGCAATAGTCTCCCATCTGCTCTCTTGACTTAAATTTCTCCCTTGTCTCTTCCACCCAACATTCTGCAGAAGCAGTATTTTTTCTAAAAAATAAAAATGTGTTCAATTCTCTTTCTTGCTTACAACTATTTATTTCCTACAGGAAAAATCCAAATCCCTTAAATGTTTCCATAATATGATCCCAGATCCCCTTTATGGCTTTATCTCTAGTGATTCATTCTACATCCCTTATATTTTGGTTATGTAAAGAAATGTTTCTTTAAACATTTCTTTAAAAATGTCTACCTCTTCATAACAAAATACCATGGCACGCATCGTTTCTACCTGGAAGGTGGTCTATTCAACTCATAACCACCTCGGTTTTACAGGTCTTTGGGGTTGACTGATAGCATTAGTAAAATAAAAAGCCCACCCCTTCTCCTTTCATCTGCTCATGACCCCATCCTATCACATTTATAATATACATGAGAATTTTTATTTTATAACTGGTGAAAGTGGGTTGAATAGGGATGGGCCAGGAAGAGGAAGCTAGAGAACAGTGACCCACCACCCCCCTAGTTCTGAAGGGACTACAGTGAAGGGAGGTTAGGATTAAATTTGATTGAATTATTCCTGAGAATACTTGTAAGACAATTGTTATAAGCATAGTTTTGGATTCTCTGTGCCAGAGAGATAGGCAACTGGGGAATAGACCAACATTCTCAACTAGAAAGGATATTTGCAAGGGCATTTTTGTTTTCCAGGGTCAGGTCTAGCCAGGAGCATTCACCAAATGACCTCACAGATGGAGAGTGGGCAAAAGTGGGAAGAAAGAACAGGACACATGCTTCAATGCGACCATGGTTAATGTAATAGTATGAGTGGACATGTAAAACATATTTCTGGGCACCACCAAAAATGACCTAAATACAAGCTGAAAGAGATGAATACCTGGTAATTTGGTAACAATGCAAAATAAAAGCATATTTTATCCTTACAGGAGAGTGAGGCCAGGGCATTTAGAAAATAAAGATATTCAGCTAAAGTGCCATGTCTTCACCGTCTGTACTGAAATCTTCTTTATCTCTACCATCATGTCCTTGTGATAAGCTTTTCATATGCCACTATTTTAATCCTAGACTCTAGACACACTAGCCTCCTCGTTGTTCTCAGACAAGACACCCTTGTACCTCAGGGACTTTGTACTAGCTGTACATTCTTCCTTAAACTTCCTTTCCCTCAGAAAGCTATGTCACTAGCTTCCTTATTTCCTTCAGGTATTTACTTAAGAGGACTTAAATGAGGCTTTCCCCAACTACCTGACTAAAACTTCTGTACCCTCAGTATTACATATCTTCTTTCCAGGCTTTGTTTTTGTCCTCTTAGACACAATTGACACAAATGTGTGTGTGTGTATTTACTTGTTTATCTTGATTTCTGCCTGTCCAATTAGAATTTAAGCTCCCTGGGGCTCCTGGGTGTCTCAGTCATTAAGCGTCTGCCTTCAGCTCAGGTCACGATTCCAGGGTCCTGGGATCAAGCCTCACAACGGGCTCCCTGCTAAGTGGGGAGCCTGCTTCTCCCTCTCCTGATCCCCCTGCTTGTGTTCCCTCTCTCGCTGTGTCTCTCTCTGTCAAATAAAAAAAAAAAAAAGAATTTAAGCTCCCTGTATTTTCCTCAGTGCTGCATCCTTACTGGCTAGATAGTGGATGGCACGTAGCAAACACTCGACAAATGTTCATACAATGGAAGGATGATCTGTCTATATCTCTGCCTCCTCAACTGAGCAATGAGATCCATGTAAAGGAAGTGAAGAGATGATGGCTTATTTACTTTTCAGCCCCTCCACCAAGCACAATCATCACACGTAGCACACGATGACTAATGTTTGATACTTCTTTCATTATGTCAATAAAATCCTTATCAGGGACCCCCTCCACTTTATTCATTTTGCAGACTGTTTTTCTGCCATGACATTTTGTACAATTGTAAGTGTCTTTTTGTGATGCTTCACTGAATTTTCAAAGCACTAGGTGTGATGGAGAAATTGTTATTCTCATTTCACAGCCAGGGAGATTAAGACATATGAGAAATAAGACCTGTATTTAAGTCATTGACATGGTCAGGATTAGAATCCAAAATGTACTTGGTGTAGGATCCCCTGAGTCATACTTGTTCCAATGAATTACTTTTGGATAAGTATTTTAGAGGAGAAATAAATCCTTTTGTTTTCATCAGGGAATCTGTTTGTTGACATCTGTCTTTTTGAAAGACAGAAGGAATATGCGGGTATTTTTTTTTTCTTTTGAGACAGAAGAGAAAAAAGTTCTCATAGCTGGAAGTCTTAAAAAGTTTAGTATATTTAAGGGAGCTGTCAACACCTGGATGTCGTTTTCTTAATTCAAATCACCATAAGCTACATAAAAAGAAAATAAAAGTACATTTATGTAGAGACTCAATTAAAAAATTTGGGGGCATATTTCAATTATTTCTTAACAAGGAAACATGTAGAAATAAATGTAAGTCTATGAAAAGGACCTAAAAATTAAGCACCCATTTCAGGACATCGTATGGGAATCTGCCCAGAAGTATTTTTGAAGTAAATGTTTATAAATTAACCCCCAAATTTCTTTATGAAAATAGCCTATATGAGGTGAGAATATTTTTTCTATACACTGCTATTGCAGAATGGTGAATGGAAGAAACAGGAGAAATTGAAGTCAAGGGAACAGTTAGGAGAACACTGCATTGGTTTGGGTAAGTTTTTACTTAGTCTAATCAATATTTACTCATCGTCCACATTGTCAATAGGGATACCCTGGTAAGTAAGCAAGACAGACCCAGGCTGGGCCATTAGAGAACTTGGTGAAACTGACCAGTAATCCTAATAAGATATGATGGATATGGCTCAAGGAAGACAAAAGTGCTATGAGTTTATATGGTGGCATGACCTAATATAGTCTAACATACTTCAGCCAAAAGCAATGGTCTGAGAATATAAAGGAAAAATAAATCAAAGAAATGCTTAGAATATAAAATTAACACAACTTCTAGGGAGGGGAGAGGAGGCCAGGGTTTGTATGAGTGTGAGAGAGGAATGGAGGGAGAGGTTTACTACTCCTTAATATTGTGAAGATTCTACAAAACCTTGCCACCTCTACCTTCTATTATTCCTTTCTCTCACTTATTCTTCAACATTATATTCCTGGCGTCCATGGAACCCCACAACTGCATGGCTTTGCTCATGCTCCTGCTCCTGGAGCTGCACCCTTTACTTCTCCATCTGGCCATATCTTACCAATACTCAGATTCATATCTGTTAGGACCCCCTTCAGGAAACTTCTCTGACTCAGGATTCAGCTTCATCCCATTCCCTGATACTCCCATAGCACTTTATTTTCACCTAGATGACAATCTTTAGATTATAATTTGACAGATTCCCATGGACTAGAGTAGGTGCTATTTGTTTGGATTCTGCTCTGTAATGTTTATTGCTAAAGGCCGTCTGGTTTTGCTTTCTTTTTTCATCTTTTTCTGGTGACTAGAGATAATCTATTTCTGTAACACTGTTTTTTCTATTTATCTCCTTTATAGTTTGTTGGTGTTCAGTTGGTTTGGTTTGGTGTTTTGTTTTGTTTTGTTTTTTCTTGTCTTGCCCCCCCTTCTCTTTTCTCTGACATGTTTTTTAAGAACTTACTGAGCAGTCCCTATTGGTTAAGACCAGTGATGAATAGCTGTGACTCTTTGTTAGCTGAATATTTATTCCAAAACAATCCAGTAACTTCTGTTGCTATTGGGAGTGTGTCATATCACTGACTTACCTCCAGACCTAGGTCGCAAACTTTCACAGTTGAGACATCATATCTTTTCCTTTCTTTCCTTTTCCTTTCCTTGGTAAGTAATCTAGCTAGATGGACTAGAGATAGAGATGTTGGAGTTGAAACGTGATATTTCATAGCCTTACTTCCTCTCCTGGTGCTTTCACAACTTTTCATAGACCTTTCCTTCTCTAGTGAATCTGTCTCCTTAGTGAAAATGAGTATGAGAAGATAGTTCATGGCAAATCCATTCACATATTCCTCTTCAGTGGTGTGGTTACAAGGATGATTATAACTTCATCCCTGGTGTCAATGAGGGGTAACTGACACAAAGTTGGCATCTGTTAAATGTTTATTCCGTCACTGAACAGCAAGTAATTCTACTTGATCAAAAAAGGTAAGAATGAAAAGTTTGCAAGTAAAAAGTTAAATAATGTATAATTAATAGTTCAATATGACAATTTGATTTAAAACCAAACCCTAATGGATTAGTATTTTCTTTTCTAGACTTATATTTCCTGACATAATTGAATTTTCTTTGTTGAAATAAAATTTTTAGGAGAGCTATCCTATTTTTTCATATATTTATGTGAAACACAAACGGACACTTTAAAGTCACAAAACAGTAAAATTGACATTCAGAAACACACACACATTTACACAAAGAAAATAAAAATACTTCCAAATTACAGTTTCCCTATTTCCCAATTCTGGGCCTTTGACAATTTATTTAATCTCTATAAGCCTTCTCTACATCTAAGATGAACCTATATATATTGATACCTCCTACATTCCTGCTATTCCTAATCATAATATACCTCTATTTCCAGTAGAACTCTTTGAATATGATATCCACTACCTGTTTAATTTCTAATGAGAGATAGTTGAAAGAATACTTTTGTATCTCATTTGAAGTTAAAGGGGTTGAAGAATAAAAGGATGTTCCACAGCACCACCCTGCTGGGAGCACAACATATCAAATGAGTTAAACAGGCAAAATACAACAGTACATTTGAAGAAAGCAAACAAGGTAGAACACACCACTCCTTACCCCTTACCTTACAAATGTGGATGAGTCTACTGATGTCCTTGGTACAAGTCTCCAGTTCTCCGACAGCTTTATCTAAGACATAAAACATGTTTAGTTTTCTCAGGGCAATGGTAAATAGAAAATTCAGTCTAATCCTGCAAATGTTACTCATTGCCCAGAAAATTACCAATAATACCTAAAAGGAAACCTGAGATTTATAAATTTTGAAAAGGTTTTATGCTTTAAATTAATTAATTTTTGAGTAAGAACTACATAGATAGGGAATAATCATCATTCATACATAACATAAAATTAAAAAAAAAGATTCTTACACTGGATTTGAAATAAGAAAACCCAACTAAACCATACCATAAACTAACATACTTTATACAGAAATGTTGAAAATAAAAGGACAGAAAATGTGTACACTACCATTCAAATATTAACTAAAAGGAAGCCATACAGCTATATTAGTATCAGAGAAAGTAGGCTTTAAAACAAGGTAGAGAAAGACATTTCATATTGATTAAAGGGTCAATCTACCTATCTGCATGCATCTAATAACATAGTTTCATGAAACTATGGAACTATGGGGCACCTGGGTGGCTCAGTCATTAAGCGTCTGCCTTCGGCTCAGGTCATGATCCCAGAGTCCTGGGATCGAGCCCCGCATGGGGTTCCCTGCTCAGCGGGAACCTGTTTCTCCCTCTCCCACTCCCCCTGCTTGTGTTCCCTCTCTCGCTGTGTCTCTCTCTGTCAAATAAATAAATAAAATCTTCAAAAAAAAAAAAAAAAGACACTATGGAACTAAAGGAAATCAGCAAGAATGAAGAAGATACAAATAATCATACTTTACCTAAGACGATTTTGCTTTAAATTGACAGATTACATATTCTTTCAAACTGTTTCTAAAACTATACTAATATTGACCAAATGATGAGTCATAAAGCAAGTCTCAAGAAATTTCAAAGAATTAAAAATAATTTAGAATATCTCCTCTGACCACAAAGGAATGAAGCTAAACTTCAATAAGACAAGATAAACAGAAAATATCCACATATCTTGAAATTACACAATACATGTCTACACGATCATCTGAGCTAAAGGAAATTAGCAAATATTAAAGTGACTAATTATGAAAATGAAACATGTCAACACTTGTGGTATACAACTAATTCTGTGGTTACCAAGAAATGCATAACCTTAAAAGCATATTTAAAAAGAAGAAAACCTATAAATCAATAATCTAAGAATCTGTCTCAAGAAGTGAGACAGAGAGCAGCAAATGAAGCCCCAAGAAATAAGGCAGGTGTTCGAACTTCTTAAGGCTGCATAACAAATTACCACAAATTGGGTGATTTAAAACAACAGAAACTTACTCTCTCACAGTTCAAGAGGCCAGCAATCCAAAATCAAAGTATTGGTTGGACTGGTTCCTTCTTAGAGCTCAGAGATAAATCTGTTTCACATTCTCTCTCCTAGCTCCTGATGGTTACAAGCAATCCTTGGCATTCTTTGCCTTGCTGCTGCATAATTCCAATCTCTGCCTCTGTTGTCATAAGGCTGTCCTCCTTCTCTGTCTCTGCTTCTCTTCTCCTCTTCTTATAAGGGTGCCCATCATATCGGATTAAAGGGCCACCTTACTCTACTATGGTGTCATCATAACTTACATCTTAATTACATTTGCAAAGAACCTATATCTAAATAAAGCCACATTCACTAGTACCAGGGATTGGGACTTAAAGATATCAGTATGGAGGACACATTCCAACTCCAAACAGGGAAATTATAAAAAGCAGAACTTAAAGAATGCAAAAAAAATAACCACAATAGAAAATTATCAAAGTAAAAGCAGAGTTTTGAAAAGAATAATAAAAGATTAATAGGTTTCATAGATGTCTAACAAGGCATATAAGGAAATACATACACACACACTTTAATTAAAACTGGATAGATTATCTACGTAATTGAAGGGAAAAAACTGGTAAATGCATTGTATATATTTTCTTTTTTCTTACTAAGCAGATATTACTTTTCCTTCCCTTCATTACATATATGATATCATATATATAAATAAAGAATAAAAGTGAAACAACTGTAATATAGTTGAAAGAATTCTGGCTTAGAAAGTACAAGATAAAGGAGTCAAGTCTCAGAACTGATTTATGAACTTTGTGAACATAGGATAACTAACAAAATTCTAGACATTTCATTTTCCTCCTCTGTGAAATGTGATGAGAGAGACACAATCGCCATCTCATGGTATTGGTTTTAATGGCAAATATAAATGAAATGTCAAGGTTTTAATGTGATTACAGAATATATACTATGCATTTATCAATTGTTTCCCTTGATACTTAGTGTATAAATTAACACATACTATAATTCTAAAACTTCCTTCTTTTTTTAAAAATTTTTTATTAACATAGAATGTATTATTTGTTTCAGGGATACAGGTCTGTGATTCATCAGTCTTACACAATTCACAGCGCTCACCATAGCACATACCCTCCCCAATGTCCATCACCCAGCCACCCCATCCTTCCGACCCCCCTCTACTCCAGCAACCCTGTGTTTGTTTCCTGAGATTAAGAGTCTCTTATGGTTTGTCTCCCTCTCCGGTTTCATCTTGTTTCATTTTTCCCTCCCTTCCCATATGATCCTCTGTCTTTTTTCTCAAATTCCTCATATCAGTGAGATCATAGGATACTTGTATTTATCTGATTGACTTATTTAGCTTAGCATAAATACCCTCTAGTTCTCTCCATGTCATTGCAAATGGCAAGATTTCATTTTTTTGATGGCTGCATAATATTCCATAGTGTATATATAACACATCTTCTTTATCCATTCATCTGTTGATGGACATGTAGGCTCTTTCCATAGTTTGGTTATTGTGGACATTGTTGCTATAAACATTGGGGTGTATGTGCCCCTTCGGATCACTACATTTGTATCTTTGGGGTAAATACCCAGTAGTGCAATTGCTGGGTCATAGGGTAGCTCTACTTTCAAATTTTTGAGGAACCTCCATACTGTTTTCCAGCTTGCACCAGCTTGCATTCCCACCAACAGTGTAGGAGTGTTCCCCTTTCTCTGCATCCCGGCCAACATCTGCCGTTTCCTGACTTGCTAAGTTTAGCCATACTGCCTGGTGTGAGGTGGTATCTCATTGAGGTTTTGATTTGGATTTCCCTGATGCTGAGTGATGTTGAGCAATTTTTCATGTGTCTGTTGGCCATTTGGATGTCTTCTTTGGAAAAATGTCTGTTCATGTTTTCTGCCCATTTCTTGATTGGATCATTTGTTCTTTGGATGTTGAGTTTGATAAGTTCTTCATAGATTTTGGATACTAGCCCTTTATCTGATATGTCATTTGCAAATATCTTCTCCCATTCTGTCAGTTGTCCTTTGGTTTTGTTGACTGTTTCTTTTCCTGTGCAAAAGCTTTTTATCTTGATGAAGTCCCAATAGTTCATTTTTCCCTTGCTTCCCTTGCCTTTGGCGATGTTTCTAGGAAGAAGTTGCTGCCTCTGAGGTCGAAGAGGTTGCTGCCTGTGTTTTCCTCTAGGATTTTGATGGATTCCTGTCTTGCATTTAGGTCTTTCATCCATTTTAAGTCTATTTTTGTGTGTGGTGTAAGGAAATGGTCCAGTTTCATTCTTCTGGATGTAGCTGTCCAATTTTCCCAACACCATTTGTTGAAGAGACTGTCTTACTTCCACTGGACATTCTTTCCTGCTTTGTTGAAGATTAGTTGACCATAGAGTTGAGGGTCCATTTCTGGGCTCTCTATTCTGTTCCATTGATCTATGTGTCTGTTTTTATGCCAGCACCATACTGTCTCGATTATTACAGCTTTCTTATAGAGCTTGAAGTCCGGAATTGTGATGCGACCAGATTTGCTTTTCTTTTTC